>NC_056725.1:1365835965-1365895965 GCF_019279795.1 Protopterus annectens
CCCACACTGTGAAAGTAGCAGACTCCAAATTTGACTTCAGACCAGTGACAAGTGGAGTACCACAGGGTTCAGTCTTGGGTCCTCTCCTGTTTGGTATCTGCTTCTCTGAAGTACAGGCTAACACAGAAGGTCTTTGGCTAACTAAATTCGCAGATGACTGCAAACTAGGAGCCATAATCGAAACTTCTAATGATGTGGACATCCTTCAAAAAGGCCTCACTGAGACAGATGCCTGGTGTCAAAGCCATGGTCTCAAGCTCAATGCCAAAAAGTGCATTGTCATCCCCTTTGGTAAAAACTCTGTACCCATGAACTACCACATAGGCGGTAGTCTACTTAACACCAAAAGTGTGATAAGATACCTTGGGACACAGGTGGACAGTAGTCTCTCCTTTCATAATCACATCGCCACAGTGGTCAGGAAATCCTTCTACATGGCACACCTCATTACAAAAGGTTTCTCATCCAGAAAAAAGAGGTCATTGTTCCCCTCTATTCATCACTCGTTAGAAGCATTATAGAGTACAACGCCCCTTTTGGTATGTACTTCACAAGACATCTACAACAACTGGAAAGGCTGCAGAAATACATCACAAAGAGGATTACTGGCCTCAAACAGATGCCCTACGCAGACCAACTCACAAAACTCCAGCTTTACTCCATCGCATATCACCTACTCAGAGGCGATCTCTGCCTAACATACAAAGCTATGTCAAACCCAGAGCTGTTCGACATGCTCCACTTAAAGAAATCCCAGTCCCTCCAAGCTACACATTCTAGGGACCTAAACCTTGTCTCCACAATAAACAGAACATGCTGGAGGGATAGATTCCTGTCCCAGAGACTTCCCATACTCTGGAACAGACTACCTATCTATGTCAAACAGAGCTCCTCATTAGCACTCTTCAAGAAAAATATTAATGATTGGATGGGTAATAAGAAATTTACCCCGGGGATCACTTCTGTGGTTCTGCTTGACAGGGGCACAGGAAAATAATTTTCTTGGGTGGCGAAAGCCAGGGTACCTTTTTGGCTAGGCTTGTATAGGCCCTAGGGCCAATAGCCTAGTACCTACCTATGAACCTATGAACCTATGAACTAATAGAATACGAAGAGACTAAGTGGATAGCTGACTTTAGGGCAGACAAAGAACCTAGCCTAAATGAGGTCCTACCAATGAAACCTATTCTGAAGAGGCATCGTCTAAAGTGGTGGTACTAATTGGGCACACCCCCTTTGTTTCAAATTATGATTGGTTGAATGAGACTAAGGAATTTATGAATGGGACTGGAATTATCATTATATTACACTAGTTGTAACAACATAATTAGAATTCTATTGGCTGTTTTTAGTATTTAACTGAGTCTTTGATTTGGCTATTGACAGATCAGAAGAAAGTGAAAGCCAAAAGTGCTCATCTTGTTTGGTTTTATACAGTTTTATGTTTTTTTACTAAAACTTCATTGTGGCATCACTTCTCATTTTAAGTTTTTGTCTTGGATATATTTCTCGGGAAGTGCTCTTACTGGTCTAATTTGTTTTTGGACTTTGTTAACATATAAATCTTGTTAGAGAAGCATGGATATGGGAATAATGTTCATAAAATAAAGAGAAGAGATGCAGTGTTCTAATATTTCATTTTATATTGTGGGAGGAAAGAGGAATCTTCCTTGTGCTGGTATCACAGTCATCCACACAGCAAATGTCACAGGACAAAGGTCAGAAATTGTTTTGGTTGTATATGGTAATATCAATTGATACTATGTCACACCTTGAGTATATGTGATCTCCTTTCTATACTCACACTGCAACTATCTATGTGTGGCACATACTGATAACAATTTCAAGTGTGTCTTGTGAATGCCATGGTGTCCTGGGGTTAATCCAGAGATGGTTGAGTTTGTCGGAACATGATGTTTAAGGAGCATATGTTCATGATGAAACACAAGAAAGCCGAGGAACTATCTGAACTGTAACTTTTAATCACTTGTTTCATAATGTTTCCTCTATTTCAGTAATCTTTTTTTCTTTTTTCTTCATTGTTTGCACACCATTTGGCATTGCGCACTCTGGACTGGCAGCAGTCCCTATGTGTGAATTACAGTCTACTACCTAAAGAAAAAAAGTGAAAAATTTAATTTGGGATACCATTTGTAAAGCAAACAAAACTGGTACTGGTGAGCAGCCATCAGCACTATGGGTATTACTTAGATAATAAATTAAACCTCTCAGCTAGCGATCCTTATGACACACAGTATAACTAAAATTACTTTAAAGAAATAAGACAGGTGTTGCAGGGTTCATATTCAGTTAACTGATAATTTTACAGAGAACTGGCTGAATATATATGTGCGCAGTGCACACATTTTGTTACATCAGTGTGCTGTGTAAAAATCAACTATTCTCAGTATTGCTAATAGCCCACTATTATATTATTTGTCATTAGCTATAAGTATGATAATGCATCCCAGAAATTAAATGAATGATGATGCAAGGAGATGTGAGAAGGATGGATGTGTCGCCTGAATGCACTTGTTGTTCTGGTCATTGCTAGGTATACCCATTGATTGAATTGATTTTCCTGTCAGCTTTTTTCCTGTGTTTTTCTTTTTCTAATGCCTTTTGCATTTGTGCTCTGCTTGCCAGTGCACAAACATGGTTTACTCCATAAGGAAAAAGACTGCCTTCCATAGCACAAAAAGCCTGGAAGTGGTGTGCAACCATCAGCACGCTGGATAGCACTCTGGATAGTACTCAGTGAATAAATTCATGATGCCAGTTAATTTTCAGTGTGGCACAAGGTATAAGTGCAGTGATCATAAAGAGCAGGGACAGCTGATCATGGTTTGAATCTAGTTGACAGACACTTTTATAGAGGGGGTCAGAATGTAATTAGTCACAACATTTCGGTTAAGAATATTACAGTAAATGCACATGAGTATCATGACTACATTTATTGCAAGAAATGGATCATTACTGCATGCTATGATATGATGTGTGGAAATTATGAGAAACATGACAAAGATGATATTTTATGTAGAATGCATATACATAGGTATGCTCTGCACAATATTTCTAATTATTGATTTTTCACATATCATAACCATGTGTTTATGACAGTATGTGTTATGAATTATGCATTTAATCTAACCCACCATGCCATACTCAGGTAGTGCAACTGCATGCATCTAAGAAGTATTTACAAACACTGCACTTTACATAGAAATGCAGTCTGATGACTAAGTAAAGTGACAGGCATACATGTGTACTGCTACATTCAGCCTTAAATTAGTATACCTCTAATTACCATGTAAGCAAATAAACTGTCCTGTAGCAGTAACAGTTAGTAAGTAAAGTTTAACATTTTATCCTTTTTTTCCTTGGGTTCAATTCCCAGGTGACACTGTTCAATCTTACCCATGTCTGGTTCCCGACATGCCAATATATCACAAGTCATACAATTTTTCCTCTAACCAACCATGATTACAACCAGCTCCATAAATCCTATCAGTGTTTAACATTGTAACATGTCTGAATAGTTTCAGTATAGTACCTGGCCAAATTTCACTGTCACTTTAATACCGTCTGTGCTTCTTGATGTACTCAGTGTCAATTTGACTGGCAAGCCATTGCTGTGCTTCCAACTGTGCAAATGCAGCTGGCAAGGGGGTGTACCTTTTATGCACTAGCTGTTACACATGAGATCTGAATTGGACACCAATACTGACCCATATTTCTAGATTGACTGCTGCAGACAGGGCTGGCCATGGTAGGGATGGCATTCCATTTAGAACACAAAGGTAACGTGTTGAGGAGTCCAGGATTTTTGTGGCACTCCTTGTGAAGTGCTAAAGCCAGAGGCTGCCGCAGGGGAATTATACCAGGTCTCAGTATAAGGCTGAGGCTTGGTATAGCTTGGGCAAGGCTGTTTCCAGTGGAACTGGCATCCCATGCACTGGGAAGCAATGTCATCACCAATAGAATGAATGAAGAGGCACAAGTGGGACATCCTCAGCTGATGGGAAGATGAATTTAAGACTGCCAAAACCCCTCAGTTGTGTAAGTACTCTGATCCAGCACCTATGTATAATATGAAATTAGGCATCCAGCACAGTTATTTATTATGCTATTTTATAAATATATATATATATATATATATATATATATATATATATATATATATATATATATATATATATATAATTTTTCTACTGTACAGCTGCAGCAGAGATAGTAGAAAACTGTGAGGCACATCAGGACAGACTAACTTGCCTCAGAAAAATATGGGATAATAATGCATCTGTTATGATTGCAAGGCACAGAAGTATTGTCAGCTCATCACTTTATATCATATTTTGCAGGCATACCCTTAACATTTACATCAAGCTTACATGCCTGCTCCAATAGCTCTTGGTTATTGTAATAGGCAATGATTACATCAGAGAAACTGTGTGTGTGAGTTCAATACCCAGAAGCTGACATTTGTTTTTTTTTATGGGCTATTATTTCTCTATTTATCAGGTATTTTAACTTCAATACTGCATGACATTAACAATTCAGTTTCTGCAAATGCAGTTATTACCTTAGAAAGCAGTTGTCTGATATGGCACAGTGAACTACATGGTTCTGTTAGTCATATCATGCCACTGTGATTAGTTGATTTTATGACACATTCATGCCTTCTCATCATATCTGGATGTGACCACTGTATACTTATATATTTGTAATACTGTTGGATGTGTTGAAGTAATTAAGTAATGTGACATGTTGTTGATCTAATTATCTCTTTTTTGCCTCCTCCACCCTATCTCTCCTTCTTTTATCTTATTTAATACATTGCTGCTAAAAACAAAATGACCATCAGCACAGGGATTTAGACCAACCACTGTGGTCAGTGCTCCATACCTCCACAAGTGGCTATGGCAACACCACCACAGACAGCACAGACACCCAGCACATCTAGGTATTAATTTGTCAGTATTTCCTCCACAGATCATGCCCTATTTGAGCCATCTGTGTCAGGTAGTTTTGCCCTGGCTGAAGGTGCAGTGGTACCCTCCAGAAGCAGTAGTAGTAGTGGAGGTGGTGATTTTTCTCACCCGACAGGAGATGACAGGGATGGTAGAGGGCATTATGAAGATGGCCCTCAGTGCCTGAATTGGCAGAATTGAAAAGGTACTGTGTTGTATTGCCAAAATGATGCCACATCCAGCATTAAGCCAGGAAGCTGACACAGGAGACAGTGATGACAGTTCAGATGATGAGGACTAGATTCTTACTGTTTTCAGGCTGGACATGGATGCACCTCTGAGGTCCCCTACCTATCCTCAATCATGGTGTCCCCCAACCTTTTGTGTCCATCACTATCCCTGTTTGTCTTGTATGTCCTGTATGTCTGTGCCTACTACCTAAACTACACTACCTACCTAACCCTCTCATTTGTAAGCACCTTCCACAGCATTACTCTTTAACCAAAAAAAAAAAATATATATATATATATATATATATATATATATATATATATAAATAAATAAATGACACCTGTCCCACAAATAAATGCACTCCAGGCAATGTATGCTCTCCACTTTGTGTATGTGTCATCTTGACTCACATGATTTAGTCCAATTTGCTATACAACATTATTCTGTTGTTGTCACCCATCCCTGTTATGGTAACTCTCCAAAGTCATTACATTCTTTGGATAATTCTACTTTTATGTTCTGGAGAAGGGGATAGATGTGGTGCTCTCCCACCACACTCTTGCAAATTCCTTTATTCTTTCTCCTGTATCTTATCCTCTGCTTGCCATCCCTCTTTTCATCACTGTCTTATCAATCCATTTTTCACATTTAATCTGGTCAAAAATAGAACCACACACAACAAACATGGCCAGAAATGGGACATTGAAAAGTTTTTATTTTTTTGTTCCCAGAATTTGCACATAAGTTGGCATTGTGCAACAATGCTGAGTAAAGGTAAATGGTATTTAACTTCCTAAGGCAAGAGGTGAAGATTTTAGATTCATACACAGTAGTGTGGTTACTTTTGTGCAAATGTGCTTAAATCTGCTGTGCTATGGGGATACAGAGTAAAGGCACTACTTTGAAATTGTTACTCTAATAGTTCTCAGGCTGCATGAAATAATGAATTTAAAGTTCCTGTGTGGTGTCTTCAAATAATTTCCCCTGTCTGTTAACTGATGTTTTTGCATAGTGTCATGGGTTCAATTACAGTTGTAGGTCAAATATTTATTTCATCACATTTTATATTGTTATCATATGGTTAACTGCAAATATCTGTATTTATCTCCATTTACAACATTTATTAACATACCATTTGAACAGTGCAGCAAGAAAGCATTTGCAAAAACATTCCATCCCCAAAAAGAAGACTGAATAAGTCAAATTTATCCTGCTTATGTCTCAGTGTTGGTTGTACTATCCTACCCCTTCTTGCTCCCTATATCAAGAAGTTTAATGTACAGAGCAAAAAGATTAATAATGAGGAAATCAGTAAGAATAACACACCATACAGATGGTCCTACATGTCCCAAAAACAATACCATTGCTATTCCAGTCTCCACCTCTCTCTCGCTTTTCCCACCTTTTCCTCCAGTAAGTTGTCACTGTCCTTCACCTGTGTGATTTGAAAGAGTGTAAAATCAGAATTCCTTTGTGGCACGATGAGATGATGCTCAGATCTATAGAGGGATATTTGCATACTTTCATTAACTGTTTTAAGTGCATTATTTTATGTGTGGTTGTTGGCTACATATTGTTATGAACCACCATTATCTTGCTTCTGTCAGAAGCTACTTTGTCCCTGCCTCTCTCTACCCCTGACTCTGTATTTTATCCCTTCTGTATCATTAGTCTTCCCCCTCTGCATTTGTACAATGCCTGGTGCTGAGCACCAACTGCAAAAAAGCTTGTGAGGTTTTGCCTTCAGCTGCATTAGCCTGGTGCCCTCTGTGCTACTGTGCTTAGATATGTACAGTCAGACTAATCTTCTGTTGAATGAGCTGAATAGTCGAATGTACAATTTCAGTTGGTATTAGGGTAATGAAGAATTCTACACATATTATCCCTTTCTACAATCCGTTGTCATATTGGAACTTTGCAAACTAGGGTTCTTATGTGGTGTGTTTTCATAATATTCAGGTCTGTAGATTTTTCTTGGAATAAAGTGTCAAGGTTCAAAACTTGATGTCTACCAAAGTGTTTTTTTTTTCACTGTTTGTTATGACTCCTGTGGGTGTAACTGTTGGCTACATCTTTCCTTAACAGACCATTATCCTGCTGTTCTGTTAATACGCTTGCTTCTTATTGTGCAACCTTTCTTGTACAGATCTTGTATGAATAATTAATATGATAAAGCCAACAATAACACAAGTATGTGCAGAAATGAGCCATAGAATAATTACATAATGTCTATATGTGTACTCCTGTCATCAACAGTCCACCTCTTTCCACCCTTTCTGTGTCATCAGATAAACCTCACTGATTCCAAACTGTTGTCCATTAGGCATCTTTCCACCAGCAATGTCATGCTTAGTCCCTAATGTGTATCATAATTCACTTATAGCATACATATAAGGATTGAAGAACTGCAACTGTCCTGACAAATGTGTAAATCATGACACTTGAACCATAAGCATAACACATTGTTGTGTCTTTCGGCTTTTCCCGGTTAGGGGTCGCCACAGCGGAACTCCGGTCCACTAATGGTTGGCAGTTGATTTTTATGTACCGGCTTGCCAGGCCTGATGCACAACCTTCAACAAAGGTATGCCCATTCACGCATGTCTCCACGCAGAAGACGCTCTAGCTGAGAATTGAACCAGACAGCTTCTTACTGTGAGGCGACAATGCTACCGCAGCACCACCACCGCGGGTAAGCATAACACATATATGTTCTATATTCCATCAGATTCACATGTAGTTGTATGTGTATACTGCTTATTTGGATAAAAGTCAACAGAGAGCAGCATAGAGTATTGTTAATTCCCATTCTAAGTTCAACACCTCAAGATATGATTATGCATGGGTTAATACTTTGCTATCAGATGTGCAAATGAGCTTGACAGTGCTGGGCTTTAGGCACGAGAGCAAAAAAAAAGACTATTTATTTATTTATTTATTTTATAATAAATATTTGTTTTGATTATAAAACATCTCTATGTCTGTATTAAATTTGGAAAACAAGGTATCTGGATTTCTTAGTGGTGTTTACTCAATTAAGTCAGCCTGTTAATGTATATCTCCACTCTGTGTTACAATGCTGAGTAAACTATTCTCACATAATTCATCACTGTTATTCTGAAGTGCGCTGTCATATTTAGGAAGAGTCTGCTTGCACTATCAATGGACATTGTGCAAGCATGTGACAAGACAAGTGACAGTGACACTATGCATTTTTATTATTTTCATGCAATCATCATGGAATGAAGTGGCAGGAAATCTTGATCAATAATCCAATGGGTTACAATTGTGATTATCATTGGCATACCATACTGTGAAATAGATACATGTCCCCTTACAGTAGTACAATATGCATAAAGGACAGTATATAAATCTTAGCAGACAAGTATGTCATTACATGGGACAAGCACAGTGCTGTTACTCTGGCTTGCCCACACACATGCATTTGTCTAAAACCTGTGATGCACAGTAACAGACATTCCAAACAGTAACAAAGGTACTTTTTCACATTGCTAAGAGTCTGATTGTGGTGCTTGCAGTTAATACTGTGCTGTCTATATTGTGCAATTAGATAGGTTAGAAGTTCAGTTCTGACTGTGTGTGTGTGTGGGGGGGGGTCTAGTGACAGGTAAGTAACAGTCATTGTCAAATGTGTTGTGTCCTTTTCCACTGAGGAGAATACATTTAACACTGTACACAGCTCTGTCTGCATGTTATTCTACTTTTAACCAAAATGTCCTGTCTGCAAGACTCTGATGAAATCATCTGGTCAAAAGTGCACTGTCTCCCCTTAAAGGTCAGACTTCTTCTGTGGCACTTGCAACTAAAATTGTGATCTGTAAGTTGTGTAACCAAACAGAGAGTAGATTCAAATCTCACAGTAGGGAACTTGTGTGTCTGTGGTTGCAATATCAGGTACATATAGCTTCCTGAACAGACATGCTGTATCAACTTCCAGTCAGGGACAGACTTTAACCTGGGCAAGTATTCCACAATCCCCTTATCCCAGTTTTACCATGAACATCTTCTCTGTAGCACACCGATGAGGTCATCCTGTCAAAAGTGCACTCTCACTCCATAAGACTCAGACTTGTTTTGTGGCACTTATGGCTAATGCTGTGCTCCCTACAGTGTATAACTTGATAGGTAGGAGGCTTAAAGCTCACAGTGGGAAACTTGTGTCTGGCTTTAATTTCAGATACATATATTCCTGAACAGATGTGTTGTATCAGCTTCCAGTCAGGCAAGATTTTAACATGAGAGAGGATGCCCCAATCCCCTGATACCATTTTTACCACAAATATCTTCTGTCCATCCCACTGATGAGGTCAGCATGTCAAAATTGTACAATGCACCCTTTCAGCTCAGATTTCTCCTATGATAGGTGCAGATAATTCTGTGCTATATAGATAAATATATAGGTAGGGGTTTGAGTTCAACACTGGGTAACTAATGTGAATTCAGCACTGGGTAACTAATGTGAGTGTTTGTACTGTCATGTACAATTGTGTCTGTGACAACACCCCTTATGCAAACTTCCACTTAGAAGACATATTTTAATTGCCATAGGGTTACCCTAGAAATTTATATTACCCCCAGGGAATACCCAGTTTTGGACACACAATGGTTACATCATGCTACCAATAACTACATCACAGGTGTAGTATGAGTTAACCTGTGGTGCTGGCTGTTGATACTATGTAAGTGCAGAGAGAGGAGGTTTGAATCTTCCCATGACTAACTACTGTCCATGGGTATTTGTTTGTCATGCTGTGTAGAAAAGGCTTGAAATGCACATAGTAGTGTTACTGTGCACTTCAACTACTTCATGCATTTTTAGAACAACATCAGTGTGTGAAGGAATGGTGAACTCATCCATTCAAATGTGCACTGTCACAACTGTAAAAAAACATCTTATGTGGCACGTGATTCAGGCAGTGCTCTGTATCTTGTGATCTTAGATAGCCTGTTCAAACCCAGCCATTACTCCTTAGACTCACTTTTCTCAGCATGTCCATGAGCATGCACATAGACAACTGTGTTATCTCTGACTCAAATGTAAAGGTCACGACATCAGTACTGCTCCAATGGCAAGAAAGCTGCCTTATATTTAACTTCTTCAGATGTTTAGGATCTTGACACTTACTGTATGTGGCAGGAGTGGACACCAGTTCTGTGGCATGACATATTAGAATTTCATGAAATCAGTACTACTTCAGTTTTTGATGTTTGCCAGGTGAACTCTCAGAAGCACTTCCAAACTACTCAAAACTGTGTCATTATGCAGCACATGTAAGTTTACTATATTTAGCAGCATTATTTAAAAAGTGTTGACTTTTTTCCCAACCATATTGTTTCAAGTGCTACATGACCTAGCTAAGTGTCTTTATTGCCTTTTCATTTAATTTCCACTTTCATGTCTTGTTATTTTAGGGTTTTATCTCCCAGCACACATGGCACTGTGGTCATTGAAGTGGTTATTTTCACTGAGGTTTTACTTGTTTATATGGTCTTAACAATTGGCTAATGAAGTAAAAAGGTCATTCTATTCCACCCACCTTATAAGTAAGGGCATGGCATCCAGGTCCAGGGAAGTCATAGTGCCACTTTATTTGGCTCTTATCAGCCTCACCATTGAGTATAATGCCCCCCTTCAGCATGTACCTGACCAGACATATCAACAGATGTTACACCTACAATGGTTCCTTACCAGAAGAATCCAGGGTATAAACACATTGACTTATACAGATTGCATTAAAGCCTTATCTCTATACGTGGTCTCCTACAGGTTACTGTGAGATGATCTATGCCTGGCATACAAGGCAGACTCAGATTCAGCTCTGATGGACCTTTTTCACATCCACAAAATGAAGAGCATCAGAACCACTAGATCCAAGTATTTAAAATTTGCTTGTGACATAAATAAGACATATTGACAAGACATATATGTGTCTCAAAGGATCCCCATGCTCTGGAACAGGCTTCCCTTCCATGTGAAGCATTGCCCATCCCTATCCCTTCTTAAGTGTAATCTTGACCAGTGGATGGGAAATTGGAAATTCACCCTGGGTCTGGATAACATGTCTTTGATAGAGGCAGGCAGTAATGCCCAAACTAACATACCCCCTCACATAACCTCTTGAAGCTTCCTAACTAACACACCATACTCCTAATAAATGTCCATTATAGACAGGAACAAAATTGGATTGGGTTGCATGGCTAGGCTTATAAAGGTCCTGCTGGTTGTTATCCTAATATATATATATATATATATATATATATATATATATATATATATATATATATATATCTGAACCTGCAATGATCCCATGTGATCATTTCTAAATTCTCAGTAATTCTGTGGGTATATATTTCACTGTCACTTAGAAGTCATAATTTTTGTATGTAAGGTAGAAAACTGTCTTCACACTCAACTTCAGAGGAGTCCTGTGAGCTAATAATGGAGGATCAATGTCCCTTATGATTTCTGATAGATGAGAAGTAAGAGGTCATACTACAGAAATCAAAAGGCATGGCAGCATATTAGTTAAACCAGATACAATATTTGCCCAAGTATTAACGCTATTATATGTATGCAAAGTTGCCAGTGAGCTTGAAGAAGCTTTCTTAAACTGCCTTAGTGTTCTGGATAATGTATTTGCCTCTCTCAGGGGAGTTAGAAGCCAGCAATAACTCAGTAAATAAGAGAAACTGTGGCTTTCCAATAATTTCTATATAGCTGCCAAGTACTGAAGAAGCAACTTTGAAATTAAACAATCATAAATCTCCATCATCAACCACATTCTTCGTTTGACACAGAAATTGCAAAAACAACACTGCAGCCTACAAAACAAAAAGGATCTTTACAACATGAGATGGTGAGGAAGTCTCCTCACCTCGATTAGGCTATCTTAAGTAAAATAACTCTATTTTAAAATGCTTCACAGTTGAAACTATATTAGATGAGCACTGCATAAAATTGCTATAAATTATTTTTATAACCATCCAACAGCAGTATATGAACAAGAACTTGGGATTCCTGACCACAATCCAAATAATCCCTCTCCACAGTTTAATATACATGTATACCACAATACAGCTCATGGAAAGCTCCATTTATAAACCTTTTCAACAACAGAGTTGAAAGCATGGTATTGTCTTCCGATAAAGGATTTGGACCACTTTATTTATTTATTTTTTATTTTTACATTTGTGAACTGGGTTAGTCTGTCTGGGTTCTTAGAAGCCCTTTTTTCAGCAGAGACCAGAGGAGAAAAGCTTCCCCAAAAAAAAAGTTTAAGTAAACCAATAGTAAGAACAAAGATAAACACAGATCACATTTTAAGTATGCATACTTCTGAAGTAATTACATAACATGCAATAAAGGAATATATAGAATGGATAGAAATACAATGCGATATATATATATATATATATATGGAAATGTTCACGTAGTATGGCAAGAAACTAAGCAGAAATATGGCAAGACTACGGTCAATACATTGCTGAACCAAGGTACTAGGCATGAAGTAAGTAAATATACAGATAAAGTTGTGTGAACTTTGGAAGTTAATAAATAAATTAAAGAACAGTAATAAGGGATTATGTGAATTGAGTGTAACACGAGCTAACTAGTATGGAATATGACGGAAAAAAAATGTGTAGGTAGTAGTAAGAGAGAGAGCTAGAAGTGATACAGTTAAGTTAGGTATCCCTGAATGTTTCTTGGGTATTAGTTTAGAACATGAACATATCCAATTTGATAGGAAAAAAGATTTAAGTTGTTTCTTGAAGGCATTTTTGTCTTTAAGTAGTCTAATGGCTAAAGGGAATGTGTTCCACTTTTTTGCAACTGAGTGACAATAGGTTGTCCACTGAAAGCTGTTGCTCTTACTAAGCCTTCAGCTTACAATGATCTGTGTGGAGGTGGGGTGAGAATAATAGAATGGAGAAAAATCTGGCACTTTGTAGGGCATTATCTGGCATTATTTGTGAATGGCTTGGAATGAAAGTTATCTGTTCCACTAGCTTATCTAACTTGAGGCCAGTGATTCCTCTGAAAGTTTTTTCCACTTGCACCAAACAAGAAAGCTTTTAGTGGTTACAGCTTTCCAAAATACTTTATTCACTCTGAATGGACTTAGTAAGACATACCATTCATTGAACATGCTCAGTATGTCCAAAGGAGTAGGCATGCAGTGTGGTTGAACAAGGATTTTGCCATCTGCTTCTGCAGGAGATCTCCCAATAGTATACCCTTCCTGTAGGCACATGCATACATCTCTGATCTCTGTCAGGTATTTAAAGATGGAGCTCTTGTCCTAAAACACATGCCCCACCCCTACCCCTGAGACATGTAACTGGGCTTAGCCTCATCATTGACTTCTCCCCATGCTTTCTACTCCTGTTACTCAAACTTGAGTCATCTGACTCATAGTCAGGTTCCGATCCCACTACAGCAGAGAACTGGCAGAATGCAGCAACTTTCTGTTGTTCATAGGCATGACCCAATCTGACAAAGGGAAATGTGTGTATGTGCTATATATCTGTAATATTTCTATACTGCTATGAGTTTAGTGCCATCTAGATTTAAGGAGCATGGAATGATGTCAAAAAGTGTGTCACTCTTTTGGGGTCGGGAATTTTTAGCTCAGTGGTCAGATATTGAGTACTGACGTGTTCACCAGATCTGAAAATGCTCTTCCTTCTCCACACTTATTACCACAAATTAAATTAGTAATGAAACAAGTACAAGTTGTGCCTGACATTCCAGAGAGAAATCTGAAAACTTCCTTCTCTGAAAAAGTTAGAAAGGATGAGAGATGAAAGATGCAATTTGCAAGCAAAGTTAAAAAATATGTTGTATTTTAGTATTTTGTATACTGTAGGTCCATATTAGTTTGCATGATAAGCCATTTGGAAAGCCGCAAGCACATACTTAAAAAGAAATCTGCATGCAGACCCACATGGACACTCATGTTTTTATTCTCAGTGATTATTTTAATATAAAGTAAATACAGACTAATAGGGAAAAACGGCAGAATTTCATGAAAATTAGCCTGCAATATAGTCTGGTGATAATGCAAGAGATTTATAACTTCTTTGGAGGTGGATAACACAGACACGGCAAAGAAAATGTATGGTGGTATTAAATATGTTTCTTTAGCCAATGGAATGCAGTTTGTATGGACTTCGTGTGCTCTGTTTTGTCTGCATGTGGAATATTGTAGAGATGAGTAATTTAGAGCGTGCCTCTTGCTTGGGAGGAAAGGTAATGTGGAAATGTAGAAAAGCACCACTAATAGGACAGTTTCATGGCACCATACAAGAATATATTGGAAAATATGACTTGCATTTTTAGAAATATAAAAAAGGTGAATAGGACTCATACTTCCAACATGCTACATTATATTGTTAAACACATTAAAAATGCCATTACAAATGTAAGGTATTTTACCCTCTCTTGGTATTGTCACCAGCCTTGTAGCAGAAAGCTCTACATGTATGTTAACAACAGCATTGCTTTCAGAACATATTTTACAGGTACTGCAAGAATTTAGGCAACCATCCCTATGATTTACCAAACATACTGTCCTCACTGTAGTTCTGTGACACCTGTGTTTTAATTGTCATTTAAGGTTTACTGAGAACACAAAACTAACAATGCAGAAAGAGTCCACTTTCATCACATAAAGGTTAGAGACGACAGATGTAATTTCCTGATCTTATTTATTCAGCTGAATCCATGCTGCGTTAATAATTTTCTCAGTTTGTCACAAAGATAATGCTAATGTTCAGGTCTTGTGATTTCAGTCTCTGTTATGACTGTTATGAACTTAATCCTTTTGTTGCAGTTCTAATATATGCAGTGTTCATGTAAACACTGATTGTTTGTATAGCAGCAGGTGTTCCTGTTGTCTATGTAACATCATGCTAGTTGTTGGACATGTCTTACTGCCAGGCTATTATTCCTTATGTTTAATGTAACCTTAATTTTGCCCCGCTGCAAATGCCTTGCATAATGTTCTTCTTGCATGCAAAAATCATCACGGGATTAAAAAAAAAAACTGCTCTGCTGTGTAGTTCAATCTGCACAGTGATGCTGAAATTCACTGTTGGGATATGATAAGGTTCAGAATCATATGCAGTCTGCATAGTACTAGACTGCATTAAAATGCAATTTACAAAGTTGAGAATGACCCACCTGAGCAGTTTAAATAACTGCTGTTAGATGTCCTACTAGCCAGTGCAACCATACAGCACAGGCACACACACACACACACACACACACACACACACACACACACACACACACACACACACACACACGCACTCGTCCATGCACATATGCATCACACACACGCGCGCACACACATGCACACGCACACACACACACACACACACACACACACACACACACACACACACACATACACACACACACACACACACACACACACACACACACACACACACACACATACAAACACACACGCAAACACATGCAAATGCACTCATGCAAATACATATACTCATACACACACACACACACACACACACACACACACACACACACACACACACACACATGTACATACTGCACAGAAATACTCAGAATGACAATTATTTGATTCACTCTGCTGTGCCCTTCTCTGCCTTGCCTTGTTCCGGTTTTGATATTAATAGCAATGGGTTTACACAGCTAACAGCTATGAATACTTATGTTCTGCACTGATTTTGCATACTACATCTGTCTCTGAGTTACCAAACTCTGCAAGATCATGACAATAGTAGTACTATGAGGTGTGCATTATTCAGATTGCCACATTTCCCTGCCAGTGCCCAAAGCACTTGGTTTAGAAACTATGTAAGGACATGCTATACAGCCTTACATAGTATGCAAATGACTATAAATCCTAGATACAAAATTGCACAAGCATTGTGACGTTCTCATTGTATGGCCTGAATCACAACTGTAAATGTACACTTACAATGAGCACATTGATCAAACTATCATTTCAAAAGAAAGGCATTCATTTGTTTATTGCTTTTCTTTGATACCCATATTATCCATTTCAAGGCCGTGTGTGATTTGTAACTTCTCTCAGCGCAAATTAGGCATAAGGCAGGTAGTCTAATTCTGGAACTAAACCTGAATGGGATGCCAATCCATTATAGGATACCTTTGTACACACAGACGCACAGAAACACACACACACTCACACACACACACACACACACACACACACACACACACACACACACACACACACACACACACACACACACACACACACACACACACACACACACACACACACACACACACACACACACACACACACACAAACAGATAAAACAAGCTTGGGTTGCCTTAATATACAAAAATGCATTCAAGTGAGAACTGGTAATCATTTAACATAGGTTACGTTGAGTACCTTATAAAGGCAGTGTAAGCATTGTGTTTACATATGCAATGTGGGAATTATATTGCACATATAAACACAATCTTAAGTTGCAGGCCTGACTGCAAAGGAACACGTGCACTCAGAACACATCAAGTGCATATTACAAATAAATACCTAATAAACACACATGACAGTTGGTTATGAGGTTGTATACAGTATATTCCATTGTGTTTAAGGGTCATATATGGCCTTATTGCAATTGGGGAAAAGCTAAATGTTTTGTATATACTTTTATCTTGTATATAGGTTACATTAAATGTAAAGAATAACAGCCTGACAGTAAGACATGTCCAACAACTAGCCTGATGTTACACAGACAACAGGAACACCTGCTGCTATACAAACAATCAGTGTTTACATGAACACTGCATATATTAGAACTGCAACAAAAGGATTAAGTTCATAACAGTCATAACAGAGACTGAAATCACAAGATCTGAACATTAGCATTATCTTTGTGGCAAACTGAGAAAATTATTAACGCAGCATGGATTCAGCTGAATAAATAAGATCAGTTTATAGAAGAACACATGAAAATCACGTTATTGACAAAACTGGGACAAGATTCATACATTGTGCCACATGGAGAGAGGCTAATATGCATTAGAATGACATACTGAAACTTTTTGGATTCATAAAAAGTCTTACATAGAGGAATAAGGCTCTGTATGTAGTCTTACTTTGTATGTGGTCTTGTCCAATTGTGTTCCTCAGTATTCTGAGTATGGAGTACAGATGCAAAAGATCCCTCCCCACCATATTATGTGACTTAATACTTAATACTGAAGAGGAATATTTAAGACAGAAAAAAGCTCATTTTATCCAGTCTGGTGGTGTAGAGGGATAAAACCTTGACTATATCACAGCAGGTGACCCAGGTTCAACTCCTGGCTTCAGAGGCTGATAGGAAAGGGCAGTGCCTATTCCTGGAAAGGAGGGTGGTGGTTTCCTGACTGACTATGCCCATGTCTCTGGTGTTGTGAGATGAAGCTTTCATGAAGCATTGAAAGCAGAAGCCAATCAAGGAGGGATGTGCAGAGTGGCGGCCCAAGTCAGTGATGGTAGCTCCTGTCCTTTCAAGCAAGGGAGTGTGCATGCATGGACATAGTGGGAGAATTAAGCAGTTCCTGCATTAATGCAGGTATGCATGTCACTACATGGAAGAGGAGTTAGGCTCATGTCTGAGAAAACGTAGTACATCACCATATTGTCAGTGAGAGCACAAGCACCCCACTGCCCACATAACAGTCCCCTGTATAGGATTTGACCCTTGTACATCTATAACGGCATTCCACAATTTCAGGAAATGAATGTGCCTGTGTACTCTTGTGGAGGCATAATGGTTAGAGGGCACAAGGAACAAAAAGATAAAGCTCATTTATTTTACCGTCAGCAGTGCATTTCCCTGCAGCAAAAAGAAGAGAAACTGCAGTAAAAACATCAAGAAAGCAAAAAAGTTAAGTGGCTTTTTCATGAAGTTCCATTGATATAGGGATAGAAGCACTCAAAATAAATTTGTGTCACACCAGATTGGTTCCTTGACAAAGTGTTGTGATAAATTATTAGTCTTTTTTTTGTTTGTTTACACAGCATTGGCATCTTACTGACTTGATTTATTTCGACGTCCCAAGATATGATAGAAAAAATTAAATCATCACTTTGAGTGAAATAAAATATAAAATATGATGTATATAAGTGGAGTGCAAGTTAAAATGAAGGTGAGGCCGCATAGCTATAGTAAACCAAACTGTGTGCACCTGCAAGAAACTGTGACTTTATGTGCTTTAACAAATTAAAAATGAAAGAACACAGTCATGTAGCCGTAGAAGGTTAATTAGGAAAGCTCATGGCAAGTGAGCAGAAACAAGCTGTTAAACTCCTCAAGCATATATGAAATCCAAAAAAAGATGGGCAGTTATATTTTAATTTTACATTTGAATCACATGTATACTGTTTTAACTATATGACTATAAAAACTTTCAAGATAGTAATTTTAGGAAGCTTTCTGCCAAATGTATGTGCATTGTTGTGTAATTCCATTTGAAAATGTCATCTCATCTGGATGAGAGTTGCACAAATTCATCTCTCTTTGATCAGGAGTGGCCTTAGGTCAACTGGTGCCCTAGGCAAAAGAGATCCACGGTGCCCCCCACACCACCTGGTGCCCCCATCCTGGTCTACCTACACCAAGTAAATACTGGAAAAGCGCCCCTGCTACCCTGCTACAGTGGCACCCTAGGCAGCCGCCTAGTTGGCCTATGCCTAAGGCCGGCTATGTCTTTGATGGTTTAGAATGTAGTAGTTTATATATACATGTATAGTTCAGGGTGTACATTTTGTTGGTAAAAGCTGTCTAACAATGTACTGGAGATACACAACTCTCTGTGTAGGCATATCAAAACATGTTTTATTGCTGCAGGCAGCTGCAGAAGACATGGGAATCTCAGGCTTGCCTGAGTAAGGAACTGCTGTACTGCAAACTTCATATTCCCCAAATTGTAACACATGCAGATAGGAATATGTTAAAGTCGTTACTGCTATTAGCACTAAAAACAGTGATGCCCCTTTGGAGGTTTGCCTGGCCTCTTTTACCTGCCTGCAGTGGAGCTACCGCTTGTTGAAAGAAATTCAAAAGTGCGTGCAAGCAGCTTTAGTAAGGGGAGGAATTCTGTACGTTACTGATATAAATGACTGTCAGTGACAGATAAGCAAATCTCCTCGGGGATGGTGCCTCTGGATAGGCATGCCAGTAAATGGCTGAACAGAATGTGCAATACAAGTTCTGGCCTAAACGGTAAGGGCCTGATGGGATGAGTGCACCAGGAATAGGACTTGGGGGTGAGAGGAGGCGGAGCTTTAGTTGTACTTTAAAACTTTTGTTGGTGCCGTATCAAGATAAGAGCCTTACAGTAGAAGAATGTTATGATTGAGCAGAGGTACCATTTAAACTTTAGACTGAGTTATTTAGCTGATAGTACAGTTATTGCTTGATGCAGTAGTTTCTCTCTCAGTAGAATCAGGACAAATTTAAAAGGAAATTGTACAAGTTCAACATGCACCTAATGCATGTAGGCTAAACTTTTGACAGCATTTGGTTTCTGGTCCCAAGTTTGTCTGCTTTCTGGTAATAAGTAGGTTCTTTCTTTTCTTATTTTATTATAAATCATTATAATATGTTGGCATGATTATGCAAAACTGGCATTCAACAAGTTTAGATATTTTTTAAAATGAAGAAGCTGCACATTCATTTTCTATGGTATTGTAGAAGATGTTTCTTACAAGTGGATTGTCAGAGCTTGATCAATATGCTGAACAGGGAGTTGATATTCTGAAGATTTCTAAATTCACAATAAATAATTTATATTTTAATTGGGTGCACTTATTACACTGAATCAAAGATTTATTAAGGACATACAAAACTAAATGGCTTGCTGGTTGTAACATACTGTGCCATAAGCATTTTCAGTTGGTGTCGGTATGCTGAGTCTAATTACAAGAGTTTTAAAAGTAATACTTTTCAGTTTCTTTTATGTTGTTGCAATGTGACTGAGGGCTCTAGTACCCTCCTAATTCTGCTGTATTTCTTACCTCTTCCTACCCAGTCATCACTCATTTTGTCTATTCGGTGTGTATACTGTATATGAATTGGCATTTCTTCATATTGTCCATAGGTATGCATGCCAAGTGTGAGGGAGCATGCATATGCCTGTTTCTGCATCCAGCAATGGGGCTGCAGCCCCATTCAGTATTACATTTAATGTTTTGCACCAGATAAGTAAGTGGATAGACACTGGATCCCGCATAGCTACAACTGGATTACATGGGAGATCACAGAATGAAAGAATTAATTAGTAAGAGAGTGACTGTGCATACATTTTTTTAAAAATAAGATGTTGTTTTAAATTGATTTTAAATAATGTTGAGAACAAAAATGGTAAATAAGTGAGTGTTACAGTGGCAAATGGATGAGTAACATGACATAATCATCCCTCAAGACTTTTTAGCTTTAATATAGGTGTAATAGAACAACATTCATTCAAACCGGGGGGGGGGGGGGTAAGGGCATCACACATAAGAATCCATATGAGCTCTTTCTTGAGAAGATGTTCATCAGTGTAAAAGCCCCTTGGGTCTAGTTCCAAGATATCAATCACCACAAATTTAAAAAAGTCACCAGGATAGGCAGAAATATGTCTGTACAGTGTGTTAATTGTCTTCCCTTTCTTGATTTAATTGAGATGTTCATATATTCACTCTTTCAAAGCTCAATCAGTCTTGCCAGTGTAAAATGCTTTACACTGTTTGCAAAGTGCACCATAAACCACTCCCCTGGATGAACAATTAAAATATTTTTTCACCTCAAATTTCTTGTATTTGATGAAAAAAAGACTCACAACAGAGAATATGCTGACAGTAGTTACAGTGGTTACATTTATACATACCTTTTAGTCTATTGGTACTACATTTGCCCGCGTTTCTTTCCAGTATACTTTTAAAACATTTGCCTTTCCTAAATACTGTCCTAGGTTTGGAACCAAACAGTACATTACCATCATTGATGGAACTAACAATAGGCCAAAATTAATTAACCACATCAACAATGTGGTAAGTGTTTAAAGAAAAAGTAACAATCAAGGCTTCTTCATATGACCTATTCAAATTATGATCACAAGAGGTCCTTGGCCCGACTGAAGATAAGAAATAACAGGAGTTATCAAAAACTGGTAACAGGGGATGGTACATACCCTTACTCCTTTTGACACATACTTCATCTTTGATGGGTACCAAGAGGTCTGATGGATCTCTGTGGATAAAGATATCCAAACATTTTTCAGTCTCCACCAAAAGTACTGCATCATCAGATATCATCTGAGCCAGTCGAGCTAGTTGTCCCTTGACAACTGCTCTTTTTTTAAATTTGGGATGCCAACTGTCATAGTGAAGATAAGAATTGGAAAAAGTTTTCTTATGAAAAATGCTGGAGCTAAAGCAACCCATTGAATAATCTTTTGAAACCAGGACGTCAAGAAATGCCATCTTGTCCTTGTCAAAGTTGCGGGAAATTTAACAAAGGGGGTGCTGTTGTTGATGTACATTAAAAAATTGTTACATTTCATCAAAGAATCTGTCCGAATGATAAAGATGTCATCCAGGTACCTAATATAAAATGACCAAATGTCAGCAAATGTACTATTGAACACAAATTGCTTCTCCCAATATGCCATGAATAGGTTGGCAAAGCTCTGGGCACATGAGGCACCCATTGCCACTCCACTCATTTGTTTGAATAGTTGTCCATCAAAATATAAAAAGTTGTTGCTCAGGACTAATTCTGTGAGTGTGATAGCCGTGTTGGTGTCATTGTTGTTCAATAGCCCTATGTCAAAGAGCATACTTTCCACCCAATCAAGTCACTCCTTGTGTGGAATGACCGAATAAATATCTTGTATATCTATTGTGACAAGTATACAATCCGGTACAAATTGTAAATTTGCTAATCTGGATAAAAAATCACATGAATCTTTAAAGATATGGGTAATGCAACTGGTGGATGGCTGAAGTAAATTATCCACATATTTAGCTATGTAAAATGTTTTGCTCCTGCCTGCATCAACAATTTGTTTCAGTGGTGGGTTTCAGATGTCTTTATGAATTTTTGGTATACCGAATATATCTGCCACCACCAGTTGTTCATTGGATAGGTATTCATATGCACTCTTGTCAATTTGTCCCTGCATGACCATGTTGTATAAACAACCATCAATTTTAGAATAAGCAATATTAAGTTAATTTTTTGATATCTGTGTGTACCTGTCAGTAAAAAGGAGCTTGAACATCTTATTGTTATAATCCTTGACATCCATGTTGACAATGCCCCCTCCTTTATCGGGTTTCATTATTCTGATTGTTTTGTTGTTAGAAAAATCATTAAAAAGTTTTGCTTCATTTTCTGAAAGGTTAACTTTATAATTTACATTAACGTTTTGGGGCCGTAAAAAAAGTTTTCGAATTTCCCTTTCACAAAGTTTTTCGAATAGTACTAGCCCATTATTCAAGGGTGGGTTGAAAGAACTGGATTTCTTGAGACCTGTATTCAAGTCAGCCCTAGCGTTAGTACCTGCCGACCTAAACCAAAGTGCTAAATTTAATTTATGAGTAAATAATTTTAAATCTATGAGTGTTTCAGCTAGATTGAATTTCCTGGATGGTACAAAACTCAAACCCTTACTCAGAACATCAGCATGCTCTGTTGAGATGCAATCATTGGAAAAATTATATACTGTAAAATGTTTAGAAGAATTCTGGATGCAACTTGGTCCTGTGTCATCTTCCACCATACTACTATTTGTATCCCCTACTACTAAAAGTCATGATTCACCAGCAGCTAGTTCAATGTTAATGGATTCTGTATTTTGATGACTGATGTTCCCCTCAGTCTCACTAAAAGGCCCAAAACAATTCAAAAGAAGATTTCCATCGTTGGGTTCACTGAACTATGAATTATCATCTAAGGTAGGTGAAGGACTAAATGATATGGGTACCCCGTTAGGATCCCCTCCATCTGTGTTGGTGTTGGGGGTAGAAAAGGAAGAAGAGAGAATAGGTTGATTATAAGGAGACACAGTTCCAGCCCCTTCAATGCTGGCTCTTCTGTCATTAAAAATACAAGAATTATCAAACCTAACTAAAACGTCTTGTTTAGTAATATCTTCCAACTCCTCTAATACACTACCCCCACTGACAGTTATAACAGCACACGTAGTACAGTTGTTTTCATGATTTGGGGTTCATTTAATAATGGGGCAGTTAATGTCAGTTCCAGAATTCTCTGACTCACCAGGATGACTGAAGGTATTACACAACACTCCTTGTTAAAAATGATGGAACTGAATCATTCCAAATAGAGTCTACCAAGCATGAAGATGTAACCAACATTTGTTGTGAATCATTGTGCAATTCTGAGATTATCCCATCAAAATTATTTAAGGCTGGAAATAACCATGTCAAGCAGTTCTGAAGACGTCTTTGCTTAAGACAAAAGCGCTTAGCTGCATTTGGTTTGTTTTTGCTGTGAATAAATTGGATTTGTAGTTTAGACTTTGGTTTGTGTGGTTCCTGAGACTCTACCTTCACTACTTGTGGTTCTTGTTTTTTTTTTCTTTTGGACATATAAAAATTTTCCCAAATTTGGGCCTATCTCCCTCCATTATTTATGGCTTTGTCCATATTTATTGCTCTAAGAGGTTGAGAGGTATGGGCAGTTATCTCTCTGGGCTGTTCCATGTACAAAGCTTGACAGTGAGTAATGGAGTATAACAATAAATATTTGAATTCCTGTCTTTCTATTAATTCTTAACACATAGACTATGACCCCAGACAGGATGTGAGCTAGCTTCAGAATTTTATAGTAGTGGATAACAGTTTATGCCTGCCAGCAACCATAATGACTCTGACTCCTCCCAGTTCTGTGTCAATTATCGCATGTGCTGGGAGGGGATAACTCTAATAAGTTATCAATTGTGGAACAAAATCTAATATTTTAAACTTTAGGCCAAGGCCCACAAAATAGACCCTCACACATTGAATTCTTTAGGAGCACTTGGCCTAATGTTACAGTGTGTTAACTAGATTAGACGATTATTATCTCAGCTCACCTAGATTAGATGATTATTGCCCCAGCACTGACAGCACATGGAAATGTTCCTTCTCTTGGACTACATTATATACATCCACTTATCAGAATAACAGGCTCCAACACAGTATAGCATTACTGTATATATGTGCTATGCAACCACTAACCCTACACATTGCATTCATACTGTCAGTGTAACCAGCACTTTAAAAGCTGTCTGGTCATATCAACACCCTTGCATTGGCCATGACACTCAAACAGAGCACAGCCTCAGGATAATAACACACATACATAATAACATTTTTAAAACAGCTACTCTATAAGAATGAGTCCAATTGTTTTCCTCATTCCAGTATTTTTGGAGTGGAGGTTCCATTTGATATACTCTGAGAACCTGCCATAGCAAATCTAATTTTCATTTTAGGAAGACTGATTGCACAGTTTGCAACATTTGGTAAACATGTGAGCTGAAGACCAAGTTGTTGTCTCACAGATTTCTCCTTCTGAGATTTATCTTGAAAAGGCAGCTAAAGTATTACCCCAGTAGTGGAATAAGCCCTTATTGGAACCCTGCCTTAGCTTCCTAGCAGCATTATAACAAAAATCAACACAGCGCAGCCAACCAACCATTTGAAAACACTTAGTTTACTGACAGAGTACATAATTTGTAGAGTACAGGAGTCAAAAGGCTGATCCAATTTTATTGCTATCCTTTGTCCTATAAAGTTAACCCAACTCAAATCTGTCAACTCAGATTAATAAGATAATAAAGTCTTGCCAGCAGTTTTAGAACGGGAATAAAATAAAGGCATTTAATTATTTGATTTTAAACTGATGTTAGACATAAATGGTTTCTTCATAAATGATACAGTAGTAGGTAAGACTATCATATCCTTATGACATCTTGTATATGTTAGGGAGCATGTCAAACTCTGAAGTTTAAAAACTCATGTAGCAAAAGCAACTACCTGTAGTAACACTATCTTCCAGTCTGACATTTGTTATATATGAGAAGTTCAGATTTTCCAGGAGTATGTAAGATGATGAAGAAATTATAATACAGTATATGATACATTAATGAAACAAGCAGCCATGTAAATTAAATAGTTTAGAAGCATCATTAATAAGACAGAATTGCATGTGGTGTAAAAGCTGAAACTAAAAAGATTACTGCAGCGCAGAGATGTCACAACCCAAATTTACAAAGGATCAAGTAAGTAAATATGTGATGTGGATGCTTATATTAACCAAGGAAGGGATAGTGTAAATGAGAAAAAAGTCAATTCATTCTTGTTATAACTGGTGATAAATAGCACAGTGGTGCAGTAAACATTCCTTTCTCAAGGTGCTTAGCTTTTCAGTTCATTTCTCAGCTGGGGTGCCTTCTATATATTGACTTATGTTCAATCTATGTACATGGGTTTTCTCTACATGCTCTGAGGTTTCACACATCCAAAAATGTGCAGCAGATGAAATGTCATTTCTTCAAATTACCATTAGGTGCAGTATGTGTGAGTGCATGTCTGTATCCTGTAATGGGTTGGCATCCCTTACAGGACTACTTCTTGTGCCCTATACTCAATGAGTACCTAGCACCTCATAACCCTAAATAGGTTTAAGCAGGTAATCTGAGAATGAATAAATGAAAAAAAAATGACCGTAAAAATTCTAGTACAAAACATGAGACCATAAGTAGTTTTTTTGTTGGTGTGCCAAAAATCTGAAGGTAAGGCCATGCATTTGGAAAGCACCAGAATAAATTTGATAAAGAAAATTGTTTTCTTTTCCAAAAATACATAAAGAGAGAAGGGTAATGAAGATAAACAGAAAATAAATGATAGCTGTGTTACTGAGGAGGTACTAACTAGAAAACTGAGTAAGGTTTCTCTATTTTAAAAGTGAAGGCTTATACAACTATTGCAGAATATGAAAAACGTATTAAACCACAGACTGATACAGAAAAAATTCTTCTTAAACTGAACCAAACTGCGGGTCACAAGCAAATATTATGTCTTATGTCATATTTGGAGGTGTGCAGTAGAAACTGAATTACAAAGAACTGAAGGTAAATCTTTCTAAGTATTCAGGGGAAATATAACACATTGTGATTCAATGTAAACTCTGAAATGCAAAAGCATATTGCATTTTCTAATGCTTATAGTGGATAAAAGTGACACAAGACCATTCCTAAATACAGATGCATGGAGAAGTGAGAAGCTAATGAAAAGAAATTACATTTCCAGAAGTCTTGGCAACAACTGTGATAAACCTGTTCAAATCTAATGGCCAAGACTAGATGTAGTACCCATAGAACTCTGATGTTGTATTTCTACAAAATGAAACCAATTCCATGGAAACAATGTTATAAATGAAATAAATATTGTATATCTTAGTATTATAAGCATTTTTAATTTTATAAATAAGCACCATGTTTATTTTTATAATTTCATAATTTCACTGATTTGCAAAACTCTGGCAATCTGAAAGTGTAAATTCTAGTTCTGCATACAAATGCAATGGCAAAGTAGAAAGAACAATTAGGATGATGAAGGTAATGCTGAAAGGCAAGAAATGTAAGGACGGATCCCTACATCATCCTAGTGGAATTTATAAACACATGACTGGATGGCAAGAGGAGTGACTGCAGTGCACATGCAGATGGGCAACAGACCTGCAATGTAGTCACCAGTGATGGATAAACTAATAAAGTCAGACGTAATATGTTCTGATATACAGAAGCAGAGAAAATGCCAAGATAGAAGCAGTATACGTTGGTAACTGCAAGAGAAGTACAACAACTACGTCCAGGATAACTAGCTGATATACAGCAGGATCAAAAGCAGAGTCCAGGTACCCCAAGAACTACTGAAGGACAATGTTATCATAAAAAGCTCAGATGCAATAATAAGGAGCATGAGGACAGAAGAAGACAAATCCACTGTAATGGTCTAGATAATGGCTCAAATAAGCAACAACCAATAATCCAGGAAGTATCACAAGATGTCAAGAAAATGACAGTGAGCAGCACCCCAGAAAATACAAGCCTTATGTTGTCAAATATATGCTACGACCTTTGCTTGGTGGAGAAACTGTCAATATCTTTTTTCACTGTAATTCAGTCTCCTTTGTGTTAAATGTTATGCAAAGAATGCTCAAATGATACAATAATGCTAGTTTACCAGAAGTCAGAAACACAAAGACTCTCTCTTGTGCAAGGTAGTCAGTATGTATTGAAATGCAGCATTAGCAGAACTCTGTAAAATTGTGAGCTATTACTACTTGTATAAAATTTACTAGCCTGGAATTATTACTACTTTACAGTATAAGAACATTCTGCAGTAACAAAAAATATTTATGCTGTATTAAAATGCAGTAAAGACTACCTTACACAAAAAGGGGACTTTAGTTTCCAGCTTGTAGTAGCTTATCAATATTGTGACGCCATACGTCAAGTTTGAACTGGAGATTTTCTCTAAGTTATCCTCAGTAATTAGGCTTTGCTGAGTAAGGCTAACACTGTCAACAGAGTGCAGTCCATCACTCAGTTAGTCAAACATTCAATCTGTAAATACAATGTGTGGTATATTGTAAGCAGTGATTTAGCACTAAGCACAGTGGAAGCATCTGGTCATTGATAAGTGTGAAATATGGGTGCTCAGGCTGTGTGATGCAGAAAGGTTAAACCGTGAGTGCAAACCAGATGACCACAAATCATGATAAGCAGTGGGGAGACTAGTAGTGACTGCAAAATGTTGGCTCAGCCATCCTGGACTGCATTTCAGACAGCCTTAGGAGAGAAGGTATATAGCATGGAAAGGGAGTAAGGGCCATGAACATGTATGTGCCTGCTGCTGCCAGACCATCTTCTTCTGATAGCTATCAGTGTATCTATGTACATAATGGGTGTGTACCTTCAGGACAGTATAGTACACCCTAGCACTGTGAGCGTACATCATGTCACTATGGTAGCAGGGTTAGGGTGCTCATCTTTATTGCTACTTATCTGATGATTGTAACATGGAAGGGTGTTTCTTCTACTTGGGACATGAATTAGCTTTGTTTGCATCTTGTGGTGATGGAATGGGCAAGCCCATAGCAACCAATCAGGTAGAACGGAGGCAATGTGTATATGTGTGTGTGTGTGTGTGTGTGTGTGTGTGTGTGTGTGTGTGTGTGTGTGTGTATATATATATATATATATATATATATATATATATATATATATATATATAAGGTACTACAGACAGTAGTCCAAAAGTAACTTTGACTGTGACATCTTTGAGAAATGAAGAGTCAGAGTGTGTATCACAACAAGGATGGACAAATAGCCATGAGCTTTGTATGGAGAACAAGCTGTTTATGAAAGCTGGCCATTCAGCAAACTTATGAGTCCCATGTTAGAAATTGTGGTAACCAGCAATAGGAACAAAACCCTACTTGCAGTTCTGAAGGCTAGAAAGCATCTCGAGCAATATCATTTCAGTCTGCTTGGTCCAAAAGTTGGCTCTATTGCCCAGAAGGGATATGGATGCAAAGTAATTGAACTCACAGCTTCTGCTTGTCTACAGCTTAGGAGAGTTGATGAGATTTAGAGCTAATGAACTCTCACTTAAGGACAGGATCACAAAGAAAAAACACATAGACTTAGGTGAGCAGGAGTAGAGGGTTTCAGATCAAGATTCTTGGCAGATGGAAGCCGATCATATTTTAATTATTTTAGACCAGATCAGATTATCAACTAGCATTCAGTGGGAAAAGAAAGATTGGGTTTTTAAGCTTCATAATAATAACTCTTGATGAGTTGAAAGACAACAGTAGCTTGTTATTTCATTTCAATTAATTTCATATTCACTGCCAGACTAGACTACAGCTGCCATAACTGTAATGAGGTGAAAATTTGTGTGAAAGTATGCAGATTATTAAACAGAATGAACGAGAAAATCTTGAAAAGTACTGCAATTTGTTTCTGACAAGCATCACTTTGGTAGTAAACTGCTATATTCCCTGAGAAAGCTAAGTAGAACTTTGTATTTCTTTTAATTCATCACTTTTCATAAATAAATAAATCACTCAAGAGCTACATGTTTATTTTTAGAAATTTAACAGCACCGCAGAGGCAGCATGGAAAAACACAGTATTATTTATTTTTTAGTTTGCATTCGACACTTCTGTATACTGGCCTGACTATTACTGTCACAAAGACACAAGAGTTTAAAATATTTCCAGCTGAATTCCCTGTGAGCACCAGCAGCTTATGTATTACATTGAGTTATAACCCTTCATGTGACATCATGGCGTATGATTAACTTTGCTGTCACAATCATTGCATTATTACCTAAGGAAAGATGAGGATGATGTATATGTCTATCTAAATATCTTAATATCTGTGTATCTATCTATACACACATAGCCATATCAGAGACAATGTTCATATAAAGCTCATTATGTCAGCAATAAACACTAGGAAAAAGAAATGTAATACTTTATACAAGCTCACATCTGTCTAAAATATAGCAGGAAAGCAGACAAGAAAGCATCAGCTGTTCCTTAAAAATGATGGAAATATACTCAGTTTTTCTGCTGTCACTGTTTGGGACTGCAATTCCTGTCTTTGTTACTCAGGGCTACCCTTTTGTTCTGTTGACAGATGTTCGGCTAACATGTCAGCTGCTCTCTTCTCAGTGATCAGCCATATTATTGATTTCTTTAAGGCAAGCTGTCTGTTTATGGTGCAAAGAGAAGATTACAAATTTAGGAAGGTGCAACAAACATTAATTGATGCAGACGGGACAAAAAAGAATCAATGTAGTACAGCTTCAATTATTTTAAATATATGTCCTGCATATTAAAAAAAAAACTGTTTTCAATCTACAAAAGCAACTGGTCCACTTAATAGCTTAGCAGTTAGTATAAATGCCTTTAGAGTGGGAGCCTGTGGGTTCCCTGGGGGATATTTAACACTGACATGTTGGTAACAGGCTTGCCACCTGTTAGGAAGATGAGAGAAACTCTAATTGTGTATAATTGGCCATGGGGACCAGTGGTTGCTATTTGACTCCCAAGTGGCCTAAGGCTGTAGGATATGATAAGTTAGCATCTGGTACTATCTGTCATCCCGCAATAAAACTGCTGGCCTCATCAGCACAGCACAGAGATGGGAAGCAGGCAGAGCAGTTAGAGCTATGGAACTCTTTTTGTAATTCACAGGGCACTTCAAAGGATTCACAGAGTTGTTTCATTTGCAAATCATTCAATGTAATAATTCAGAAAAAATGACAATTCTATAAAATAAGAAGTCCCTTGATTTGCCTTGACTATCACAGGACTGTCAGTTTATGTTGGCAACTGTTAACACAGGTTCAGTTGTGTCCAGCAGATGTGTCAGGTGATGTTGGGTAATGAGTGCATTGCCTTTCTGATACACACACACACACACACACACACACACACACACACACACACACACACACACACAGACACAGGCACACACACACCAACACCTCTCAACTGTCCAGATTTTCGAAGAATGTCCAGATTTTTGCCTCATATTTTTGGTCTGTACCTCATAAAATTTGTGTTTTTTCTGGCAAATCATTGAAGATTGAAGTCACTAAATAATGACAGGCATTTGAGTTTCAGACTTCATATCTTTCAGAAAATATATTATAATGCAAAATCTATTATTCCAGCAACTTTCTCCATTTATAGGAGCAATATTTTTTTGAGCCTCGTTATTTCTGGCCCTGTCCAGATTTCTTGCACTGAGAGTTGACACATATATGCATGCATGCACAAGACATACAGAAGCATGCATGGGTGCACACACAGAATACATACATACTCACATACACTCACATGTGTTCTCCCACCTAATATTATTAGAAATGTACAAGATGGTCATACCATCCCACGTGTGAGCGCCAGCCATTGTGATTTCATGCCATGCTCCTATACTGTTACCTACACACACACACACACACACACACACACACACACACACACACACACACACACACACACACACACACACGCACAAAACTATTGTATAGTATATATCCTAAATATGGACAAAGTTGAAACACATATACTAAAATTCCTGTATTAAAAGCTTTTTGCTGGATCATTGCTTTAATATGCAACATGTATTTGTCTTGAAACATTTGTCTTTTTGCTGTTTTACTTGTATTTTTTTTTTATTTTTGAGTGTGTTTGAACGTGAGACATCTGATTCCTAAACCTGATACATTTATATTATTTGCTGCTTCAGTTGTACCTCTTTAATTTTATTTATGTATTTGAATGTGAGACACCTGATGCTCATGTTTTAGGAAGAATTTTCTCCTTATAAGTTAACACTTTCACACACAGTTGCTCCTTCTCTGCCTCTGTCTCACACACACACACACACACACACACACACACACACACACACACACAAAAACACACACGTGCGCACATACTCACATACGCACACATGAATAAATGCATGCACACACAAAGACATACGCATGCATGGTACTATCCTGCCTGTGCCTATTCAGGAAACTTGCTGCATTCTCTCTGTAAACATTCCCCAGTTGTGCAACAGATATTAAGGAATATACAGTGGTAAAAAAATAGGGAACAAATGCAGTTTTGCATTTTTTTTTTACTTTTCTTAATGACTGAGCAAGACAAATAGTCCAACTAGTATGTTTAGCCATGACTCAGGCTTGTGGCAGATTAGAACAGAAAGTAATAATAAATGTGAGGCCATCAGTCTGTAGACTAGTGTAAGCGCGGCTAATAATCAGAGAGCAGATTCAAATGTTGTACCTTGCATCTGGGAGCTTAAAACCTTAACCATCATGCCAGTCCTCCCTTAACTATTCCAACAGTCCAAGCAAAACAAATGTTCATGAAAGAATGACACAACTAGTGTGATACAAGAGTGTAAAAGATGATGTGATACATTACAGCATGTTGAATGTCAGATAAACAGAAAATACAAATATATAAGTTATAATAAAATGTGAAGGAAGAAGAAACAGGTGTATGCATATTCTTAATAGTTGCCTTATACATACTTTGAAAGTCACTGTGAAAAACATCAGCAAGCAAGTTGAAAAAGAAAGAGGAAAACGGAGCTTATAAAAATGGGTATAAAGGTTCATGGAGATTTAAGTGTGGAAAGGTTGGTTAGTTGGAAGCACAGAGATTTTAATAATTTGAACAGGCATTAGCAAAAATTAGGGAGATATATGAAATATATTCAACAAAAAAATGGCATAAAAGGGGGGTAGGAAGGCTAAAAAGGAAAAGTGGGAATAATCTGTAGGCAATTAAACAGTCAGGTGACTTAAGAGAAGTGCCAGGGAAGAGCAATGATGTAGATTAATGCAAATCTGTAAATCAAATACAACTGCAGAATTGCCTTCATCTAATGAAGAGTGAGATTCTAAAGGAAAACAGAGAAGTGAGGGAATTAGTTGGTGCAGGAATAGTGTTCTAAACAGGTGGGAGCAATAGTAAAGGCTCCCTTGGGATGGAGGGTCAGAAAACAGGTCTGTGTAAAGAGTTATTAAGATTTGGGTCTTCAATGAAGTGCTGTGTAACTCCAATTAATTTATCGTCCAGGCATTGGTAGGAGTTACAAAACAAAATACCAGATATTAAAATGAAGAATAGTACATTGCAGTTTTAGGCATAGTTTGAGCATTACATACACTCCAGTATTTACAAGTACACATTCTTCTGTACAGCAATATTTCCATCTATTATGGTAAGTACACAGAAATATCCATGTGCAGCAGTTGTTTAACTGGATGGTGAAAGAGGCCTGACAGTTCTGCTATGCACCACATATTTGGTTAGCCAACAGGTTTTGTAAGTGTACTAGAATGCAGTAGCTATGCGTGACTCACAGTAGCAGTGGCAATACTTACCTTTCTAAAAATATTGCATTTTAGTGCATTCTCTCATTTTTTTTCTCTGTGAAACAGAATTTATTTATTTATATTTGATTACTGGGTAGGTCCAACTGGGTAGAAGCTCATTTTCAGTGGACACCCTGGGAGAAAAACTCCAAATTATTACCAAACATTTTAGAACAATAATTTCACAATCTTCAAAAATAAAACAAAAACATCTGCAGTTTAAGTAAATTAATTTTTATTTGTTTGTATTTATTGACCAGTATGGTCTCACTAGACCATAAAAGACTCCCGTTCATCAGAGACTTAGGGAGAAAAGATGCATAAAATGTTGATAATATTACACAAAATTATGAAGAATATACAAAAAATGTTTACAATTCAACACGACAGAAATAGCATGAGCAATTATTAACAAAAAAAGGGTTACTATGAGTGGTAAGCCCTGCCATGAGTAGTGAGCCATGTGTGTTAACTCTTTCAGATTCAGTAACTATCCTCTCACAGTGCTTTTTCATGAGCATCAGCAGAGAGGATGGTTCCATCAGAAGTATTAAAGGGTAATGAGGCAATCTGGGTGTGCAGCTAATGCTAATTAGCCACATGCTCTCTCTGAGAAATAACAGTGCCTACCCATATATGTTGCTGATCACTCGCCTAGGTAAACTAATATCACTGGCTGAGAACATTATCTCACTAACTAAGCAAAAAGGCTGCGGTAACCCATTGTCATCAGTCGGAGAAACTATATTACTAGTAAGTTTAGCAAAGTTCTATGGAAATGTAGTGGTGGTGGGGAGTGAGTGTGTGTGTGTGTGTGTGTGTGTGTGTGTGTGTGTGTGTGTGTGTGTGTGTGTGTGTGTGTGTGTGTGTGTGTGTGTATGTGCATGTGTGTATATGTGTGTGTGTGTGTGTGTGTGTGTGTGTGCGTGTGTGTGTGTGTGTGTGTGTGTGTGTGTGTGTGTGTGTGTGTGTGTGTGTGTGTGTGTGTGTGTGTGTGTGTGCGCGTGTATGTGCATGTGTGTATGTGTGTGTGTTCACATCTGTCTACTTGATTACTCAAGAATACGGGACAAAGCTATAATTAACAGAGAAAATGGCCACAATCAGGGTCATTTTAAATATTAATTTAATTCACTTAAAAAAGTTAATGGAAAAACAAGTATTGCATATGGGTGGGTTTAGCGTAATGGTTAAGGTGTTCACCTCATAGACACAATGTGCCAGGTTTGATTCTGATGTTGAGTTATTGGTTAAGCTTAAAATAGTCCTTCAGGACATTTAGTCCAGTTTTTATCTATGAACCTATTCACATGCACATTCAAAATGATAAAAAGTATGCAGCTGTTACATCTGTCATTATTGCCTGACTGTAAACATCTGTGATTTAACAAAAGATAGAAAAAATTATGAGGAAACACAGCCAATACCCAAGGCAATAGCATTGATGTCCACCAAACATATGGACAACTGAGTGGAACAATGCCTGTGCCAGCGCTATACATGGGCAGACAGAGGAAACAAACAACCAGCACAAGGTGCATTTAACCCCAGCAGTACAAAGCAGTTATTCAGAGACATGCAAATTAGCTGACAATGAGGCCTTCCTCATTGTGTCTGAATTGCTTTATCCTTGATTGTGTAAATTGATCTACCTGTGGTAAGCACTTGTGGACCTATGTTTCTGAATCCTTCCCAACATCTTTTAGTGATAATAGACAACTACAGGCTATATAAAATGATAGATCATACACTTTCAGTAATGTTAGACACATTACAACAGATAGGTGTGTTTTTGTGAAACAAAACTAATGCATCAGCTGGTGTTGCATATCCCAGCAATCCCATTGCAGCATTTCAGTCATATGGGGGAGTTACTGCTTTTAATGTTTGATAAGTTATGGATATAAATTAACATTTATATAAATTCTAAATAACTGTGAGCTTTCAGGGCAAACTAATTGGAAGAATTACATATGCAGGACCAGCTGTACAGAATAAACTATGCAGTAACCACACATTACTTTACATGAGATAAGATACTAAAACAGCAGATGAACCAAGCAAAATTGATTATTATAAGGCCTTCCAATGTCTAACTATATAGCTAATGAATTAGTACTTCCTAATTCTAATCCCTGTAATCCCAATATTATTTGGTCAACCCAAGCTGCATAAGGATGATACCACCTGTGAGCTGTAGTGCCAGATTCCATAAACTTCGCAGAACTCAGTGCAATCTGCCAAATTTGGCTCAAAATTTGTGGATAACCAAGTAATATTCAAATATGCTACAGTCCATGGAGAATACCTCTGAGCAAGGCAGACATAATCAGTGAAATCAGGACAATCACAATTGCTCATGTCAAGGACGTATTCAAGGAAAACTTGTCTATAAAGTAATATATGTAGGTGCATTACTAATGCATAGCTACAGGCTATGGCAAGTATATAAGCCTAATGGAACTTTCAGTAAGACATGGAAAGTACTTAATGAAGGCAAATGTGCATCAGCTGTTATATTTGAAAAGTGACAACTATCCACAAACTCTTCAGCATAATACATAGATGGGCATATATAAATAAATCACAATGTGCAGAATCTGACATAATCTGCAAAATTTCTAATAAAAAATGAATTAAGATGAAGGGCAATAATGGCTACATTGCCATGGCTAACAGTAGCTAACAATGTGTGAGACACAACAGTAGTGTAGCTATGGTGGGGCGAAATATGCAACTTGCCCAGGAGCAAAGTGGTGGGGAGGAGCGAACAGCTGAGCCTGATCTCTCTTTAATTTTTTTGTGGTCAGAACTGACAGCTGTCACACTCTGCGTGTGGTCTAACTAATAGCAACTGCTTGCTACAGTTTAAAAGTAAAACCTGACAACTGCAGCACTTCATGCAGGCAGAGTATAAACTGCAGCAACTGTTTGCTACATTTGTAGCAAGCACTTTTCTACAGTTTAAAAACAAGACATATTTTTTATAAACTAAAAACTGAGCACTGTAATACTCCATGAAGGCAGGGTATAAACTGTAGCAACCATTTTCTATAGTTTAAAAGAAGAAGAAATTATTTTTTAATAAAATATATTGAAGGAGGGTTGCGGGCAGGGCGCAGAAATTGGATCTGAATGGTGGGGCATGAGGGACGGGGGTGTATATGTCATGTGTCTGGCCACCTGGTGTGCCACTAGAAGGAATGTCCTTTTTTTTGTTCATTGGAAGACTTGGGGGAGGCTTGGCTTATTACATTGAAGTGTTTGTTTTTTTTTTTTTTTGCTCATTGGAAGACTTGGGGGAGGCTTGGCTTATTACATTGAAGTGTTTTTTTTTTTTTTTTGCTCATTGGAAGACTTGGGGGAGGCTTGGCTTATTACATTGAAGTGTTTTTTTTTTTTTTTGCTCATTGGAAGACTTGGGAGAGGCTTGGCTTATTACATTGAAGTGTTTGGTTTTTTTGCTCATTGGAAGACTTGGGAGGCTTGGCTTATTACATTGAAGTGTTTTTTTGCTCATTGGAAGACTTGGGGGAGGCTTGGCTTATTACATTGAAGTGTTTTTTTTTTTTTTTGCTCATTGGAAGACTTGGGAGAGGCTTGGCTTATTACATTGAAGTGTTTTTTTTTTTTTGCTCATTGGAAGACTTGGGGGAGGCTTGGCTTATTACATTGAAGTGTTTTTTTTTTTTGCTCATTGGAAGACTTGGGAGAGGCTTGGCTTATTACATTGAAGTGTTTTTGCTCATTGGAAGACTTGGGGGAGGCTTGGCTTATTACATTGAAGTGTTTTTTTTTTTGCTCATTGGAAGACTTGGGAGAGGCTTGGCTTATTACATTGAAGTGTTTTTTTGCTCATTGGAAGACTTGGGAGAGGCTTGGCTTATTACATTGAAGTGTTTTTTTTTTTTTTGCTCATTGGAAGACTTGGGGGAGGCTTGGCTTATTACATTGAAGTGTTTTTTTTTTTTTTTTTGCTCATTGGAAGACTTGGGAGAGGCTTGGCTTATTACATTGAAGTGTTTTTTTGCTCATTGGAAGACTTGGGAGAGGCTTGGCTTATTACATTGAAGTGTTTTTTTTTTTTTTTTCTCATTGGAAGACTTGGGGGAGGCTTGGCTTATTACATTGAAGTGTTTTTTTTTTGCTCATTGGAAGACTTGGGAGAGGCTTGGCTTATTACATTGAAGTGTTTGTTTTTTTTTTGCTCATTGGAAGACTTGGGGGAGGCTTGGCTTATTACATTGAAGTGTTTGTTTTTTTTTGCTCATTGGAAGACTTGGGAGAGGCTTGGCTTATTACATTGAAGTGTTTGGTTTTTTTGCTCATTGGAAGACTTGGGGGAGGCTTGGCTTATTACATTGAAGTGTTTTTGTTTTTTTTTTGCTCATTGGAAGACTTGGGAGAGGCTTGGCTTATTACATTGAAGTGTTTTTGTTTTTTTTTGCTCATTGGAAGACTTGGGGGAGGCTTGGCTTATTACATTGAAGTGTTTTTGTTTTTTTTTGCTCATTGGAAGACTTGGGAGAGGCTTGGCTTATTACATTGAAGTGTTTTTTTTTTGTTTTTTTTTTGCTCATTGGAAGACTTGGGGGAGGCTTGGCTTATTACATTGAAGTGTTTGTTTTTTTTTGCTGCTCTTCATTTGAAGAGCTCTGGGGTTGGGGCACTGGTTCATAGTACTGGCCCAGGGCACGGGTTGAACCAACTAAGCTTCTGTGGCACGTGTGTGTGGAGAACACAAGTAATGTATACACCCAAGGAAATAGGGTGATAGAAATGTAGATGTGGGGTTAGGGTGAAGAAGAGGAACAGACAAGGGGTGTGATGGAACTTGAAGGTCACAGTGAGACTCAGAGGAGCATGGGCATTTTCTTTCTCTTTTTGGTGAGAATATGCCCCCCTTTTGTTTTTTGGAGAATAGAAGGAACGAAAAATACATGGGAAGAGGAGGTGGGCAAAAGAGCAGGTACAAACATATAGCAAAGATCACAAGACATGACATACAAAGGCTGTTAACACACATAAAGGTACACAGACAGTATACATATTGGCTATACAACACCAGTGAAGGAAAAATGGCAAAAAGGGTAGGGATACTTGCCAGCCATAGTGCAATGTAAAAATAAAAATGAACCAATGCATAAATCATTGCTGAGATGTTGCAAACTGTGTGGCAGTCACACCAGATTGAATACAACTGATGGTAGGTGTGCATTAGTGAAGACATAATGGGGAGCGCTGTCAATGCAGTGCCCAGTGGATATTGCATGCAATCATCCAGTAGCATTTCAGCAGTAGGAGTGTAAACCAAACAACAGCAAAAATAATCAAATCCAGGCAAAGAAATGCAGGAACAGTGTAAAACCTCCAACTCTGATTGAAGGAGTAACACCCCTGCACTTATGGAATAATGTATGCAGGAATGACAGCCAGTGCCAGCCATAGTAATTGTGAGCCCCAATTTGGACCATTTATGGTGAGGCCCCTCATCTACCACTGCACATCTCACTCCACTTGGCCTTTTTGAATTTAAGACTAATTCAGATTTGGTATCAGAAATGTAAGCTGTTATGCTGTATTAAACTAGAACAATATGTTTATTTATTAGCTTGTGTTTTGTCATAAAACAGAAGTAAACATCAGGATTTTGGGTTACTTGCCAATCCAACATGTTGTGTTGTTCCTCTCAGGGTTTGCTTAACTAACTCAGCTACACTGTAAGGGGCCTGTTTAATGGGCCACTGAGTTCCCCTGTCTGTATGGTGTGTTACCAGATGGGCACACTTTGGCTTACCAGAAAACATGGACAAACTCTGTAATATTGCCTGGATCTCCTGAACCCGGGAAGGAAATAGCTGTACACCTCCCCTTTTCCCCTCACACACTGGTTTTAATTTTATCGTATTTCATGTTTTTTCTGTCTCTCCTTTCTTGCCTTCACCTCATTTGATTCATACCTTATTCTTCTTCATATTCCATGCCGAGCAATTGTACATGCAGCAAATACTTTTTGTACGCTATTTTTCTCCATTAAAACATTATATCATATGATGTTATGACAGTGTATTGGTACTTCTTTCCTATTTTACTACTTATTCATCTGACTGATAGTCTACTTATGACTATGTTCATTTGTGCTACATACTGTCCTCACATACTTTTCTGCATTGCTTGCTCTTATTATTTCTTTGGTTGTTTTCATTACAGAACAAAAGAAGTCTATTGGCCTGATTTTTTTTAATTTTTTTTCTCATTGGTTGTTTTGGCAGATCATGTGATCTCTATTTTTAGATTTAAACATTTCTTAGTAACAGATTCTGAAGAAGTTGTAATATATGTCATTAAAAAATGACAGCACTCAGTCTTATTCTGAGGATTAGTCTCCAGTTTGTGGCTTTAGTGGAACTTTGTTGGTGTGGACACATTCGTGGTTCAGCGCTGGTCTTTCCTTACTCTTTTCTGCTATGTTACTGTTTTAAGATATTAAGCAGAGTGAATCCTTTTTATGCTCCCCTTTGCCTCCCACCACACACTACATACATTCACAGTGATTATTTTGCTGATATCTCTGACTGTACCAAGCATTTCTCTGACACATTGCTGATTTAGTAACATTCTGTCATGTCTTACTGATCACGTTACCTCACATGACAGTATCTTCATTTTTTATGTTTGCTATGGTTTCTTTTCGTGCTGTCTGAGATTAACTATTCCACAGTTATTTCCTATAATTTTATTCATTAACAATTGTTCATATACCAGAAAGTGAAGCAAAAGAAACTACCTCTATCAGTCTTCAAAATAAGCATGGTCTTATCTTCTGATACAGTAACTAGAGTGGTACACAAACCAAGTGTTTAATTGAACCAGTTTTGGGTTAAAAACCCTGTTGAACACTCAGCAACAAGCGACTACTATGTGAGCATGAGTGACTAACATTGTGAACTATACAGGTAGCATGAAGCTGCAGTTACTAATAGTGAACTTGCAAGTGCTCTGGGAGCAGGACTAGAGTATGAAAATCCCTTGCACTTTCCTTCTCTTAGGCAAATCTCTGGGTCGTGTAAGACATAATGACTCTGTCTGAGGGACCAGGGCCTTATTGGGAAAAATTGGTCCAATTGGCCTAAGACCGTCCCTGATGACAACATGTGATGATCATGTATATAATAATTGTAATACATTTGTCATTTACTACTGTGTTTGTCATACTGCAGCAGCAAGATAAAACAACATATGTCCTGATATGTACAGTGTTTATTTGACATATGTCTGGAAAGCATGGCAGCAATAGGGGATGTGTGCACAATTGTGCCTATACCATACAAACTGGAGCATGCAAAACACTATGGTGGCAACATTAGATAAGTGGATCACATAGACAATATTTACATTACTGAGGGACCACACTGATGGGGCAAACATCATGAAAGCTCTGTAACAATCTCCCAGAAGGAGTCATGCATGGCGAGTGCATGTCCTAGAAGAAGTTACCCATCAGGTCCCTCATCTGTGACTAGAACACGTTTGTTAGTACATACCGGATCTGATGCCAAAACTCATCGCCTGGTATGATGGTGAATATCTTCTACACTGAACTGCAGGAACAATGGCATGTGCAGGTCCCTGTCTGTTGTCGTCATCATAGTCATTGTCTCTTCACAGTCATCTGCCTAGTCTTTGGAGTCTGACTCACCTGTCGGTGGTCTGGCACATCATCATCCGACTGGTGGGGCAGCAAGGTTCCCACACTCTGTCACATTTCAAGACAGCAGCAAAACATTATACATACATAATGGGTATTAACCTAAAACAATGAATAAATGAAAATTCATACAAAAATTACACAGTCTACATGTTCTAACTGTTAAATATGTGATGTTACACTACTGTCTAACCTTATCTAAGTACAACAACTTATTTGATGCAGGCATACTTCCAATATAAAGTAGATTATAAAATGGTGTGTAACATGCATCACGGGCATATGCAAAACATGTCTGAAATAAAGCACAGTCATTGATTAGGCATGCACATAAATAAATACACCAGTTAAAATGCATATTCATTATGTAAGACATCATACACATTGTGCAACATTGTACAATATGTTGCTATGACAGGTCTGTTACAAAACATGCCAGTAGATATGAATAGTTCAACAAATTATGGATTATACTATGCACAATATAGGTTACTGTAGCACTATGAAGGTCATGGAAAGGAGGTCACTTTCACAATAGTGATATGTATGTGGTTGTAATACACATGGCAAGTTATCCTATGCTGCTACATGCATCTACTGCTTCACAGTATGTATTGACATGCATCACATGACATAATCAGCCCTACAGACAGACATCTAAAACAACTAATTATTATAAAAATCCAGAAAAAATGCTGAGGTTAGGCTCCAGTGTCCAAATCAAAGTAAAAAAGCAGTCTTCAGTCTTCAATAAAGGTAAAAAAGCAGACTTGAATCGAAGAATAAAAGTATAAGAAGTCTTCTTTATTGTCACACAAGCGCTTTCACATATTGCTTCCTCAGGTGTATACTAACAAAGGTAAACCACACCTATATATACTTAACTAAAATAATCATGTGACTCAATAACCCATTTACCATTAAAGCTGTATTCTCTCTTATAAATCAGAAAGCATTGCTTAAAGCTAAGTGTGTATGACACAACAAAAGTGTGACTATTTAATAAAATACAATAAATCTAAAATACATAATATATATCTAGAAAACATTTTATCTTCCTATTCATAATGTAGAGCTTCTAAAAATATATATAGAACTTCTAAAAAATACATCAATTTTAATGCATCATTTTAATAAAATTCTTAAAAACATATAAATATAGATATTTCATAGCAAACATTGCATAAAAATATATTAATATATTAAAAACATAAACCCATAGCCATCTATTTACCTTAGCCCCTTTTTCTTAAGATAGGCTTAATGGGCATGCTGTCATTCAGCCCGTGACCAAAGTTGGCTCTCAGCATAGCTATCCATCTTGCTTCAGCTTCTTCGGTTCTATCTCTAATGTCACTATTTCTCATATTCTCATAAGTTCTTGCAACAATCATAAACCTAAATGTATGTTTTTGGCCTACCTTCAATTTAGGTTTATGATTGTTGCAAGAATATATTTTTATGCAATGTTTGCTATGAAATATCTATATTTATATGTTTTTAAGAATTTTATTAAAATGATGCATTAAAATTGATGTATTTTTTAGAAGTTCTATATATATTTTTAGAAGCTTTACATTATGAATAGGAAGATAAAATGTTTTCTAGATATATATTATGTATTTTAGATTTATTGTATTTTATTAAATAGTCACACTTTTGTTAGTATACACCTGAGGAAGCAATATGTGAAAGACTTCTTATACTTTTATTCTTCGATTCAAGTCTGCTTTTTTACCTTTATTGAAGACTGAAGACTGCTTTTTTACTTTGATTTGGACACTGGAGCCTAACCTCAGCATTTGTTCTGGATTTTTGTTTGCCTTTACTGTGTTTGCAGAGGTATTCTGGTTGCTATTGGGCATTTTCTGCATATAACTAATTATTATAGTCATGCCAGATGTGCACCAACATAACTGGAATGAGATTATATGATATGTAAGAAAATCAAAATGTATGAAAAAGAACATGTGTAATGTCTGACCAAGTAACATCACAGGACAGTACATTTATTGTGCCACTGTAAAGGTCAGCAGATCTGACCCATAAGGTTTCTTTATACATTGTATAATAAAAGAAAACAAAGGTATTATAATAATAACAAGTGTTATGTCATTTATTTTATATAACATTTGTTTACCAGGAAAGTCCGACCAGGACAGAGTCCATTTTCAGTGGATGCCTGGAAAGAAATGTTTCAGATGCATGTCTTTGGAATGTGCGAGGAAACCAGAGTCCCCAGAGGAAACCCACGTGAATGCAGGGAAGACATGCCAACTCCATGCAGAAGGCACCCCAGTCGAGAATCGAATCAGAGAACCTCTTGCTGTGAGACAACAATGCTAACTGCTGCACCACTGTACCCCCCGTGATGATTATGCAACATTCTAAATATGATATTTGTATATTGATGATATAAATAGAAGGCCATAAATGAGTCAGGGTGCCCATCATATACTTTTTCACTAACATACTCCAGTATAATACATGCATGCATTATTCAGTTTATCAGACCTACTTCTGTTATTATTTATACATTTGCTATTGAATCAAACCTTCAGTAGGCATGCAAAACATATGTGCATGGCACAGAGACATATATATTAGCAAGTTTAAAGACAAATATGATATGCCAGTTTACCATGCAACACTGCCATAGGAGTTGATTCTAAAAGACTTGGTTCAGTGTAAGTTAACACATATAGTAACACTGACAATTGATCTTTGAGAATATCACTAGGTAAATGTCACACTTATGTCATTAATAAACTCTGAAATCAACTCCTAAAGAAAATGTCTCCTCTTCATTACTCAATATGTGCCTCACACATTTATGTTGGGTTGTAAATATAGCATTTAAATTTCAACTATAACTTATTATTATGTACAACAAATGTGTCATGTTGACATAGTAAGGTTAAGATATGTGTGTTAAAAATATATTGTAAGATTAACAATCATAGGATCATACAAAGTTACTAGACTAATAGCCCGGGGGCCCTTACAAGGCTAGCCAAATTTTAGCCTTGTTACCATGATCAGCGCCAATTGCCCCTGTCCAAGAGGGACACAGGTGGAACCCCCAGGGTGAATTTACCATTACCCATCCAATCGTCCAGGTTGTGTTTGAAGAGGGCCATTGAGGTGCTCTATTTGATGTGAAGTGGGAGTCTATTCCAAAGGTATGGTAACCTCTGGAAGACAAATCTAACCCTCCAGCAGGTTCTACTGATGTCACATACCAGGATTAGGTCTTTAGAACAAGTAACCCATGTGTCATTTGACTTGCAGATGTGCAGCGTTTCAAATAAAGCAGGGTCAGAGATTGCCTTATATGCAAAGCAGAGATCACTTCTGAGTAGTCTGTATGAAACAGAATAAAGTGACAGCAATGCCAGCTGATCCAAAAAGGATAGCTTCTAAAAACCTTGAATTTTCTTTGTGAGAAACCTTTGTGGTCTCTCCAATTGCAGGTGCTTTGAAAGGTACATGCCCAAAGGCAAAAGGGGTGTTGTACTCAATTATTGGCCTAATGAGTGGAGTATAGGAAGGTGATAATTTCACTTTTTCTCAAGGCAATGCCCTTACTTATAAGGTGAGCCATATAGAATGCCCTTCTTACCACTCTGGAGACATGATGATCAAAGGTAAAGTTGCTGTCAACCTGAGTGCCCAGGTCTTTCACCACCACACCAAAATTATACTATCAATATTATACTTAAAATGCATAATCCACTTAAAATGTATATGCCAATCAGATGAGCAATGCAACATGGTTAATAGGTGACATTACAACATTATATAAACAGAATGGAATGTGAAAGTTTTCAAACAACTGAAAACAGTGACAAAGTGATAACATGTAATAGTTAGAAAATATGTATATGACACACACATACATAATTATCTCTCAACAAATATAGCACCGTCACTGGCTATGTTTGCATTATGCTTAGTTATGTACTTGCACAGTTAAAGAATTTAGTGGTGATCATGAATATGCTATGCAATACCTCAGACCTGCAATAAAACTGTGACTGGCTTAGGGCACACTGGTAACATGAAATGGTATGTAAGGTAGAGAGGTATGCGTTATTACATTGCATCTAGTTTAACAAACAAGTACTGTGCAGTTATTCAGGTTTGGAAGAAGAAAAACACTTAAGCTGTGCTGCCAACAAAATTAGGAATGTTGAATTAACAGGCATCCATTCAATAATAGAAAAAGCAAGCTTTACACAGCATATAACTTACCAAAATTCACACTATACGTACAGTTAGCAATAAAATCAGCTTACATTTAGAACAAGCAAACTGTGATCAAAATGACAGTTGAACATATATGTGTTTCATTTAAGATGTGCCAACAAACAGCATGAAATCTCAATATGATAAAAATCACTTGTTGATAACACATAAAACAACACTGCACATAAAATTATATACACATTAATGTTATTTACAACAAATCACTAGGTATTACACATACCTCACAGATGCATTGCGGGAAATCTGACATAACATTATTATGCCTGAATGTCTTAGGAGTACACATCTAAACCTGAAGATTTAAATATGTTAATACTATTTCTGGAGACATAAATGTGGAAAGTAATAACACATACCCCTCTGCCTCTGCTGCTGTTCAAGCCATTGTATAGACTCTATGCACAAGGCTCTATTCTTGGCCTGATCTTCAGCAGCTGCAAACAGAAAATGATATATATTTCTGCAAGAGAAGGATTATTTTAGTTCAGTACAAAAATACTGCTATGTACAAAAAAAGAACAGTGAAAAACATAGTTATTTTACATATTATCAAGCAGTACCATGCAATACAGTATCACATTTTGCATATTTATTCATTGATGTTTCACTCTCAGAATTGTGCACACATGAGGACTACTGTACACAAACAGGAAGAAGCTAGATTTCATCACTACCTTTCACCTATGTTCATTCTACAAACCAGAACCCTACTTGCTCAGCTAACTGAATTTTGCTGTAATTGCACACATTAATGGAAGTCAAACAACTTACATCAATGAAAATGCAGGTGAAACATCACACACACTAGAAAGTGTGTCAGTCTAAGATGGCATTGTGTATGTTTAGAAATATACCTAACTATGTAGGCAAAGACTTACAAATGTACATAGTTATGGTATGCTGAACTTAGTGTGGTGTTACATCACAATTAATAAAATTGTGCACATATGTATATGATGAATGTTACCTCAATGTTGCAATCCTCCTGTATGTACACATGCAAGAATACACATAATACATAAATATGCATGTGTGGGTCTACTTTGCTTAGTCGAAAGCCCATATACTCAAACATTATTTTCGTGAGATGAAAATAACAAAAACTGAAATCCCAAACTGCACATTTTTTTGCAGGGCAAGTAAACACTTGCCCAACATGGGGAAATATACCCTGTTCCCCACTGTAGTGCAATCACAGAGTTGCTATATATAGTTAGAGGAGGTGTGGGAGCGCAGCCCCCCACCTAGGTGGGTTTCAGATACTACAGTGTGTTTTCATGAAGTTTTCGGCAAGTGTTTACTTCACTGGGAAAAATGCACAGTTCAGGATTTTAGCTTTCATTATTTTCGTCTTGAGCAAATAACATTTGAATATTTCGGCTTTTGAGCATGCAAAGTAGATCCATGGGGTCTATATCATAACAACAAAAGTGCATATGTGCGACTACATAAAAGTCGACACATAATACGCAAAATCTGTAAATAGCGAATGGCCACAAGATCAAATTTTTTCCTAGTGAAAAAATTAATGTGGCCGTTCAGAAAAAAATTAAAATTAAAAACCATTATCAGGTGGGGGATTCACCCCCCCCCCCCCAATATTCGATGAATATGTGTCACTCTTTACGTGTTGCTCTTTACGTTTGTTCAAAAGCACTTTCTTGCTTTTAATATAGACCTGATCCATGTATACATAGGCAGATATTTATAGATCGATAAATAGACCAATATGCAAAGGTATACATGTGTTTATCATTTTGTAATGAACATGTATATATATATTTTAGCCAAATGTGAATTTGTGAGCAAATATTACGTGAGAAGTAAAAGAAAAATTACAAGTATCACAGTTTGCAGTACTGAAGCTGCAACCTCACATTGTAAATAGTATATCAACAATGAGAGGGAGGATGGTATAATGGTTTGGGTGTTTACTTTACAAACACAAAGTGCAAGGTTTGATTCTGATACCTGAAAGGGCAGTTAGCCTAGTACTAATCAAAGAAAGGATATGAACTGTTGACATTTGTAACATAATAGAGTGGAACAAAATCATCAGTGCTCATGACACATTTTCTGCAAGTCAGGTATGCCTGTGAACAATATTTAAGCTGGCCAATGACACATGTATTGTCCGTAGGGGATTTGAACACCAAAACTACATAATTGTGACTGCATGACATTACATGACTTACAGCAATACACCTCAGGTATAAAAGTTCAGGTTTTCAGCTCTAATTTGCAAATAAACATTTGTCTGCAGTTGAAACATAAATAGCCATTAAAGGAATTAGAGTTCTACTGTGGGATTCAAACCTAGGCATGTAAAGCAGACAGCAAGGCAGTCAATTAAACAAAGTAATTGATTAAAACACACTGTTATGAACTTAAAAGTTTAAAGGCAACATATGTATGTATTACTCAGCATTTACACATATATCATTATTATAAGTATGCTGTATGATGTTTCTAGAACCTTTGCGGATAATGAAGACATGCGTAGTCATTCACGACCAAGCACTGTAGGCGTCAATGCACCACGGCTATGCTAGATGTGTAAAAATTTGAAATGTGTAAGTTACCAAACAACTATAGATCTGCCATAAATGATGTGCAATATTAAATTAATTATTGTCAATAGTTTTTCAAAAACAGGACACATTGGGATTTGAACCTGCATATAAGCAAACAGCATTCACTTTACTAAAGTGTTTAACCAGTTGAGCTAAGGGACAATACAGTTCCTCAGATGTTTTAAAAACAGATATTATGGAATAGCAGTAACAATAGTATGTCTGAAGTCCATATTAATATACAAGTATTAGAGGCAGATCTGCATAATGCTTACATTGGCCCAGTATAGTTGTAGATAACTTCAGAATAAGTTGACACGAATGTTACCTCAATGTTGCAATCCTCCTGTATGTACACATGCAAGAATACACATAATACATAAATATGCATGTGTGGGTCTACTTTGCTTAGTTGAAAGCCCATATACTCAAACATTATTTTCGTGAGATGAAAATAACAAAAACTGAAATCCCAAACTGCACATTTTTTTGCAGGGCAAGTAAACACTTGCCCAACGTGGGGAAATATACCCTGTTCCCCACTGTAGTGCAATCACAGAGTTGCTATATATAGTTAGAGGAGGTGTGGGAGCGCAGCCCCCCACCTAGGTGGGTTTCAGATACTACAGTGTGTTTTCATGAAGTTTTCGGCAAGTGTTTACTTCACTGGGAAAAATGCACAGTTCAGGATTTTAGCTTTCATTATTTTCATCTTGAGCAAATAACATTTGAATATTTGGGCTTTTGAGCATGCAAAGTAGATCCATGGGGTCTATATCATAACAACAAAAGTGCATATGTGCGACTACATAAAAGTCGACACATAATACGCAAAATCTGTAAATAGCGAATGGCCACAAGATCAAATTTTTTTCCTAGTGAAAAAATTAATGTGGCCGTTCAGAAAAAATTAAAATTAAAAACCATTATCAGGTGGGGGATTCACCCCCCCCCCCCAATATTCGATGAATATGTGTCACTCTTTACGTGTTGCTCTTTACGTTTGTTCAAAAGCACTTTCTTGCTTTTAATATAGACCTGATCCATGTATACATAGGAAGATATTTATAGATCGATAAATAGACCAATATGCAAAGGTATACATGTGTTTATCATTTTGTAATGAACATGTATATATATATTTTAGCCAAATGTGAATTTGTGAGCAAATATTACGTGAGAAGTAAAAGAAAAATTACAAGTATCACAGTTTGCAGTACTGAAGCTGCAACCTCACATTGTAAATAGTATATCAACAATGAGAGGGAGGATGGTATAATGGTTTGGGTGTTTACTTTACAAACACAAAGTGCAAGGTTTGATCCTGACACCTGAAAGGGCAGTTAGCCTAGTACTCATCAAAGAAAGGATATGAACTGTTGACATTTGTAACATAATAGAGTGGAACAAAATCATCAGTGCTCATGACACATTTTCTGCAAGTCAGGTATGCCTGTGAACAATATTTAAGCTGGCCAATGACATATGTATTGTCCGTAGGGGATTTGAACACCAAAACTACATAATTGTGACTGCATGACATTACATGACTTACAGCAATACACCTCAGCTATAAAAGTTCAGGTTTTCAGCTCTAATTTGCAAATAAACATTTGTCTGCAGTTGAAACATAAATAGCCATTAAAGGAATTAGAGTTCTACTGTGGGATTCAAACCTAGGCATGTAAAGCAGACAGCAAGGCAGTCGATTAAAAAAAGTAATTGATTAAAACACACTGTTATGAACTTAAAAGTTTAAAGGCAACATATGTATGTATTACTCAGCATTTACACATATATCATTATTATAAGTATGCTGTATGATGTTTCTAGAACCTTTGCGGATAATGAAGACATGCGTAGTCATTCACGACCAAGCACTGTAGGCGTCAATGCACCACGGCTATGCTAGATGTGTAAAAATTTGAAATGTGTAAGTTACCAAACAACTATAGATCTGCCATAAATGATGTGCAATATTAAATTAATTATTGTCAATAGTTTTTCAAAAACAGGACACATTGGGATTTGAACCTGCATATAAGCAAACAGCATTCACTTTACTAAAGTGTTTAACCAGTTGAGCTAAGGGACAATACAGTTCATCAGATGTTTTAAAAACAGATATTATGGAATAGCAGTAACAATAGTATGTCTGAAGTCCATATTAATATACAGGTATTAGAGGCAGATCTGCATAATGCTTACATTGGCCCAGTATAGTTGTAGATAACTTCAGAATAAGTTGACACGTGAATGTTTCTACCATGTAAATTACTATTATTCATACGGATGTTCATGGAATACACTTGTTCCATAATGCATCACATAAACACATATGCTTACAACACACATATATGATAATATAGGTGATAAAGTGTGGAATATGTAGCTTACTGTAGGCATCAGGTGGCTGGCATCAGACTTTTGCCGCCCTTTGGCAAAGATCCTCTGCCTCCCTCTAGTGCAGGTCATCGTAGTGGTGGCTGACCTGCACACCAGTCTGGCAGATCCCAGTTAATCTGTGGTGCTCTCTCACAATCTATTTCCAGATGTTGCTCATCACAAAGTTGCATCCTCTGATCATGTCCGCTATAGACAGTGGGCACCTGCATCATCTCCTCATTCGGAGTCCAGACATACCAAAGTCTCCTCTTGGTTGACAGCCTCGGTATGGTTCTAGAAGTCTTCTTCCAAACTCCTTCAAAATAACCTGAGGTCCCAGTCAGTTCTCAGGTAGCTATGGTATGATAAGAATATGTATCACTACTATGTTTTAAAGTTATCGCATATAGGATGTTTGCAGACTATTGGAGGGCATTGGGCACATGTTACAGATATTCCCATTTATTGGTGCCTGTTGGGCAGTTGAGCTGAGCACTGTACACTTAGCTATTGGTTTATGAGCCGGGAGTTGAGAATTTAAGTGGATGTTCGCTAATGGAATTTTAAAGCATCGAATGCTAATGAATCTCATTAATTATGTATGGTGTAAATGACACTTAAAAGCTGCGTGCGCTTAGCTAACCACAGTCTGAGATATAGCTGACTGATAGCTTCTAAAGGTAAGCTATCACCTGCTTGCACTGCTGTGGTGGAATACAGTGTTATCATCACATACCTATATTCACATTAGGCTATGTAAAACATCTGAAATATGATTTCATACATATTTTGTTTCAAATTCTATGTATTACACTCTGTCTGTTATGTAAATGATGGGGAAGACTTCAACAATATGCATGCATATGGGTACATGTCCATCACAAACAAGGAGGTTTTCTCCGTATGCAGTCATATAGTTACAAACAAACCAGCCTCAGTGAACTACAGATAATGACAGAATCAACATACATCCATAGTTATTGCAGAATAACCTGTAACGAGTAATGCATGTTTGCAGAGAACAAAGACTTATGGGATTGTCCACAAGTTGTATGTTCAGTGACTGATTTATGGATACTCTTTGATGCTTAATCATATGGTATTAGTTAGGTTTTCGCAATTCACAGGATTATCTAGAATTAGTGAAATGTGGTAGTGCTAAAACTAAGTACATATGGCCTCCACCAAGTGCTTTCACAAAGTTCTCAGTAATGTACCGTGTTGCATTTAAATTGCTTTAGGCACACCCATTGCGTTTTGAAATCTGATGAGCATGGACACAATCTGCAATCATCCTATGCTGAACAGATAATTATTTGGTCTTGCTTTAGTGTATGTTATGAAATCACATCCACCACTGATGAGCTGACGTCTTCCCTTGACACACTGAGCTGTCCGCAACTATCCTTTGGAATCCAGCCCTAGAGTGCTTGAAAGAGGGATGATAACTGGGCATAGAGCAAATTATTTAAATATAAATTTAAAACATTGTTTTATCTGTTTATTTATACAGTATAAGTTCTGGAGATTTTTATTTTTAAAAAGCGTAACAAAATAAGAACTGAATGTTCATGTTCTACACTGTATTTTTCGGAATGTTGATAATGACTTTTTAAATGCTAGAATTTCCCATGAATCAGGGGTTGAATCAGTTTACTGTTTGTTTATTTTATTTTTTGCAGCTTCAAATTAATACAATAACATAGTCAATATAATTTATTTATGTTTGAAAGTAGTTTTATTTAATTATGTACATCTGTTAAATATAAGCTATACCATCAGCAGCAAGATACAGCAATTCAGCAGTGGGAACTGCCCTAGCTCCCAACTGTGCCAGATGTTTTTAGGTGAATAGGTGTGTGTGTGTGTGTGTGTGTGTGTGTGTGTGTGTGTGTGTGTGTGTGTGTGTGTGTGAATACATATAAATGTATATTTATATGGTTGGCATTCATATGGTTGGCAACTCATATGGTCAACAAGTTTTTGTAGGTGTAAAAATAAGCACTATTGTGTTATAGAGGGTAGTGTGTCTGTACGAGTGTTAGCAGGTTAGGGTAAGAGTTAGGGTTAGGTACGGGGATAGACAGAGTGCTGTGCCTGTTTGGTGTTGTGCTTGTTCTGTGTCCTTTTGTCTTCATTAGTGGTACTGTTAGAAAGAGCTTTTAGTACTGTAATGTGTAGCGTTAGGGCTAAGGGTAGGGTATAGTACCACTATTCAGACAATACTCAATCTCTATTTTGTAGCCGAGGTTTATTGATAGTGGTAGGGAAGTTGTCAGTGTTTTGTGGTTCACTCATTTTGTATGTCACGCAATAGTATTTTTGTAATGTAACTCAGTTTTTATCTCTCATTCATGTGTCCTCATCTGTGTTGTCAACAAATAATGATATAATCAGATATATACGAGTATCAGATGATCAAAAAAAAAACACTGATCTTAGTCAAACATTGAATAATAACTCATTGAAAAACTATTTCCACATGCAAAGTACTCTGCAAACAGCTATTTTTTGTTTGCAGGGGGTAAGCCCACCACATTCCCTGCAGCTTATACATACCAGCAATGTAATCACACTACAGTGAGGAAAGGGCACTTCTCAATCTCTGCTATACCATGAGCTCTAAAAATAACATAACGCCATTTAGCAGTCATCTGAATATTCTGTCAGTGTGCCAAACCTTATCTCTGTCTGACCACAAGAATTTATGACCACTATAAATATATAACTTTACACTGCACATCTTCTTAAATAAAAAAAAAATGAAATTCAGAAACAAAGTTAAAACAACATTGTTTGGAAGCGACAATACCCTCTGCACTCCTCACATTCCCTTGGAAAAACAATCGCTGTTCTGAGCTTTCGAGATTGTACGCTTTCGCTTACATGGGGTCGAGTATTCATCGTTCACTTTTTTAAGTGTGTGTGTGTGTGTGTGTGTGTGTGTGTGCATTTATATATATATATATATATATATATATATATATATCTGGGTCTACCTGAGATGGTCGACAAGCCATTTGATCGACACTCATTTGGTCGACAGTTCATTTGGTCGACAGGCAGATTTGCTCCCCTCCCCAATGTTGTGTGACCCTGGAGTTGATATATATATAGTTAGGGGGGGTGTGGGGGGCACAGCCCCCCACATTGGGGGGTGAGGGGCAAAGCCCCCCACATAAAACTGCTTGTCGACCAAATGAACTGTCGACCAAATGAGTGTCGATCAAATGGCTTGTCGACCATCTCAGGTAGATCTATATATATATATATATATATATATATATATATATATATATATATATATGTGTGTGTGTGTGTGTGTGTGTGTGTGTGTTTCTGAATAATTTGATCAGAAGTATCTTTGTCTGAAAGAAGAATGAGTAGGAAAGACACTTTATTGAAAATATACTATACAACATATATACCACTAAAATATTTTTTAGCAGGGTACACACTTCCCCTCATTCCTAAAGTGGGGGACTTTGCCCCCACACCACCTAATTTATATATTCTAACTCTGCAATCACATATCCATGGAGAAAGGAAAAACACCACATACAGTAAATCAGTGGTGGTGCACAAACATCTACAAATCTGGGTGTACAACATAACTGTGGGCATTGCCAGTTCACACAAAACCTTTTATAATTATTTCTCTAACAACTCCTTCAATTAAAACTGACACCGTAAATGCTATATATAGGTTTCTACTTTCAGTCAAATTGTTTTTCAATCGATTTTTTGTGGTTCAGGCAAAACTGCATTCAGACAAATGATAAAAGCATCATATACATATATATATATGTGTTTATATGTATATGTGTATGCGTGTACATATAGATATATATATATATATATATATATATATATATATATATGTATGTATATATATATATATATATATATATATATATATATATATATATATATACACATAATATATATATAGATATATATATATATATAGATAGAATGCTAGGACACATCATAGCAGTTTGACTCACAAAGATTCAAATACACAATACTTTGAGTCACAAAGATTCAAAGAAAAAGACAAAAAAAATTTTTTGCAGGGGGGGGCAACCCTCCTCCAGCCCGCTACTCCCTGCTAAATTATATATACCAACAATGAGATCATACTATAATGGGGGATGGGCAAATTCCCCAATCCTCACTGTATTATGATCTAACATGCCTAAACAGCGGCAGTGTTCAAAAAGTGCATTTTCAAGCTCTGCAGTCAACATTTAAAGCATTCAAACTCTTGAGAGTTTGAGTACTTGACTGAAACCCATATATGTACACACACCCACACACACATATTTTGGTGGTCTTAGCTTTATAAAAAAAATTTAAAAAAGACCAAGGGCCGGAGTCACAAAACCTCTGTGTAAGACTTAATATGTCTTACACGGAGACTGCAGTTGAACGGTATGACGTCAGCATGCCATGAATATTCATGAGGGCACGCTGACTCATCCGTAACTCTTACACGGACTGAGTAGGCAAACAGGGGGCGTGTCCGACTGCTGAGCAGTCTAAAAGTCCACGCCCCTGCAAGGTTTTAAAAAGCATAATATCAACAGACAAGAGCGAGTCCGCTGAAATGTACATGCACCCAACACCACACTCCCTGACACTGTAAACCCCCATCTGAGTTATAAAATGGAAAATATTATTATTTTTTTAAAATCCACAATATAGTTGCCCGTATTTGCGCTTGTTTGCGCGGGTGTGCCTATTGCTTAACCACAGTTAGCAATTGTGACATTGAAGAGCATATAAGAACTACTTATGCAAATTAATCCAAATAGCGATAACATAATGGTAGAGCGTATGCACAAAGAGAAAGCATTCATGGTTCGAATCCCACCACTCCCCTTATTATTTATGTTTTAAATCAGTATTTGAAATAATACCAGACACATATGATTAAAATTTTATTAAAAGCAGTGACATGGCCAATGTATCAGCGAACAAAATATATATTTTTAAAAGACCCAGATATATAATAGCCTGCCGTTAAGCAACATTTTACACAGCTAAACAGAGGTGCCCATAGTTTAATAGCGCTATACCCATCTAAACAGAGGTGCCCATAGTTTAATAGCGCTTTATCCAGTTAAACAGAGTTGTCCATAGTTTAATAGCACTTCACCCAGCTAAACAGAGTTGCCCATAGTGTAATAGCGCTTTACCCAGCTAAACAGAGTTGCCCATAGTGTAATAGCGCTTTACCCAGCGCAATAGAGTTGCCCAACATTTAAAAACACTTTACCCAGTGCAATGTGTTTGCGCGGACATGCACGCCGCACCAACCAGGGCACCATAAGGCACAGGGAAGCAACGTAGAGCTAAGTTGCTTAAACGCAGCCACACCCCCTAGCCTGTCTAGACAGTATTAAAATAAAAGAATGAAAAGGTTTGAACCAAGGACCCTTTGCATCATAATCAAAGTACAGAACCACTAAGCCATGACAACATAGGGGAAACACCCACTATTAACATACATAAACTTAGGAATGGTAGTTTAACCATTACTAAGCAGGTCTGCAGTCAGCCGGGAATTTTACAAAATGGCCAATCACAAAAAAGTGTGGGAAATGCGGCATATTTAAGCCCCACAGGCGGGAATACATGCCATAACCAATTGTAGCTCACATCTACGGTCAGAATGTCTGGTGTTGGAGAGGGAGTGCACTTCCGAGCACGGAGATGGGGCACTGAGGAGTCCAAATACATGGTTTGGCTCCTAGTCCACTGTCACGAGGCAAGACTCCTGCAGGGCCAGTTCCAAGGGACGGAGTACAAGGCAGAGGCTTGGAACTGGTTAGCTTGTGACCTCACCAGTGCCACAGGCGTTCCCCGGACTGGTGAGCAGGTCCGCCACCACCATGTGGACCTGAAGAGATGAAAGGAGGACTGCCTGAACCAGTGGATACAGGAGGCCCGTGGGATGCGGGATGCCCCACAATTGAGTATGTAGCCATGGAATGCAGTATGTAAGGATTTAAAATGGAGTATGTATAATGGATAGGAATGTCTCAATATCCCTTCATTTACTTTACAGCTGCAGGTGACCGTGTTATGAATCAGCAAGCCTATGAAGATAGGCTGCTAAGGCTGCGCCGCCAGGCAGGTTAGTGATTATTCTGCATGTATTGTTATATAAAATATGGGAGAAAGCATGAAAGAAAGTGTTGTAGTCCAATAATACAGCCATAAAATGGACTGAGTAAGTCCTTTGCATGTACTGTCAGATAAAAACATTAGAGAGGCAGAAAAAGAGTGTAGTAACCCATTAAGAAAGGTAACAAATGTCTGGAATAATATCTCTGCAGGCACTGTCATATAAAATAATATGTGAGTGAGCCTGAAAAAAGAGTGTGCTAACCTATTAATAAAGGTATAATATGTCATGAACATGTCTTCCATATATACCGTTAAAACAAATAAAGGAGTGAGCCTGTGGAAAAGTGTGTAATGTCATTAATAATGGTCTAAAACCCAGAGTGTGTCTGTTTCACTTAGTATGAAATGTTGTTGTACCCTTGCATTATACAAATAGTAATGTGTTAGAAAGTGCTGGTAACCCAGAGTTCTGCAGTCCCATCTAAAGTGGGTGATGGAAGTGCTAGTAGCTGTGAAGTAAATATACAGTCCTCAACAGTCAGTTACTGGCTGGCATGCATAAGTAAATCTGGCACACGAGTAGCATGCTAATATGTTCCCCAGAAATGTAAGTGTGCTTCAATAAATGCAGGGTTCTGTACAATTTGAAGTGAAAATGTCATGTGAAAACATCCAGATATGTAGATAAAGAAATATAAATGCAACCATGAAATATGTAGCAGTAACATCTGCATCCTGGACAGTTAGTATGTGAGATATAGGTCAAGTATAGATTGAACTAGCCAAACCCACTACACAACCTAATGCATGGTGGCAAGTGTAATAATACATGTAGGGAATATACACCTGCAGTCACTAGGAATGTAGTGTAGAGTAAAAGTGTTTATAAGATGTTAACAGAGGTTTTTTCTACACCCTACTGTTTGTGCATAAACCATGCAATTCCACACCTCAGTGGGTAAGTGTAATCTTAAATATTTGTTGGGATATATGTCCAATTGTTCTATAAATATTTGCACTCATGTTGATGCATGTGCCCTGTTCAAACACCACGTTCATGGTGGCCTGTTGCTACCAATCATCCCTGCATGCAGTTGGAATAACCACTGTTGTTCAATATATGCATGTGTTATGTTTGCTGTTCAACTGTTGGAACTGTGGTGTGTTGGGTTAATGGGAATATTACTGCATGCTGTTACAACTAATCTGGAATGCTGTTGTTTATGTTGTAATGAAACACACCTAATCACAGAACATATGGGAAGGCCGGTCCCAGCGGACCCACCTGTCCCTCCTCAGTTGGCGAGTGCACATGGCACCTGTGACTCTGGTGCCCAGCCCGGACTCCCCTCCTCCGTTGGTCCTGTGCCACCTTTGGGTGGAAGCGCTGCAGGGGATGGGGCTCGTCCCCCCTGTGCAAGCGTGGGCAGAGAAGGGCCACCCGTCACCCTTCGAAGGGTCCGGGCTGTGGTGCGTAGGGAGATCCAGCGTTCAGTCGCTGATCCCCTACGCCAGCTTGAGGCGAGCATGGTGCATCTCTTGGGTGAGCCTGCCTGTCCTACTCAGCCCCCAGCACAGCCACCCTCGGGGCTGTGAAGGTGCAGTGGTGACTGCCCATGGGTGGGGATCTCAGTTCCACTGTTACCATCTGTGGGCTCATGGGCTTGCGATTTCCAAACATTCTTCCCCATCAATTGTTTTCACCCACCCCATGTGTCAAACTCCACCCCTGTATGCATCTTGTTTGTCTTGTCTGTTTACCTCCCCAACCTACCTCCCCAAATATACCTACTTCCTCTACCTCACATTCCACTCTCACCTGAAAAAAAAATTAAAAAAGGGCAATCTGTTCCCACAAAAAAATTACGCCCCATACATAGCTGCCCAATTCGCACACATGTCCACTGGACATGTAAACTGATAATTCTAATTGGCAGTAAAACATATTTTGTTGTCCTGACCCCTCTTTCAGGGGTGGAAGGTTTCAAATTTCACACCAAATTTCATACATATGCACAGCTGTTGCTGGTAAAGAAATGGGCAGCTATGAACCTTCCCTACACCCATCCTGCACATCCCGAGCTGGTTTCCCTACTGTCTTTCCCTCTTTGTGCCCCCTTTTTCACCACTTTCCTATCTCCCCATTTTCTTTTCTTTAAAAGAAATTAGCGCGGGGGTTAGCGGGAGTAAGCACTTTTAAGCAGTAGTAAGCGGGATTAAGCGAGTGTGCACAGGGTTATGGGATTAAGTGAGTGTGCGCATGTGTGCGCTTAGCTAAGCATAGCTAAGCCTCACGCAAACCCACACAAATCCGCTTACAACGGCTTAAAAGTGCCTTAGTCACTCTGTGTGACAAGGCCCTTGTACTGCTCAGCAGCAAAATAAAAAAACCTTGTCAGTCTTGAACCCGGGACCTTGGACTCACCAGTCTGCATGAAGTACCACTACACCACAGCAGATATACAATAACTTAGTGCTGAAAGCAATTTATCATGCATTACCATGAGTGAATGTAAAGGGAAAATAGCAATGGCATAACACAAATCTTGTTCTGTGGGCCTTAACCAGCAGGTGTTGTTGAATTGCATGACATGACTGTGAAAAGAGAATCAGCCATGCTAGTAGGGAATAAGGTTACAGTAGCAGCTTACAAACCCCACACAGTATCAGGGCAGGATAAACACTGGCATATTTGCATAGGTCACAGGCCAGACCTCCCAACAGTGACTGCTCTACAGTGATGACCCTGATTTGTAAACAAATGTTAGCTGTGCCCCTCTGACTCCCTGTGAAATGTACTAACAGTAGGCAGAAAGGTGTTGAATCTCACTTAATAACAAATGTCAATAAGTGAGAGTAGACACCGCTTGCACATCAGAAAAGGTGTAGTAATAGAAATGCTCTGAATCACCCAAAGTCTGAACTGCAAAATGTCTGAACTATATGACAGGTGTATCCCAGTTATATGTACCTTACCCTGAGGCTGTTCAAATATATACGTGAGAGTATCTGAGGCCTGGAAGAGTCAGAAACACACAGGCATATCAGCTTGTCTGCTGTTACACACTCTGCAAATAGCTGTAGAATGAATCCCACAAGCATGCCCTTATGTAGAAGTACAACACAGAAATAGCAAAGGATGTAGCCATGTACTGCTAGCAACCACCTGTGACAATGCCATTGTTCAGGTGCTGAAAAGACTGCTGTGGTGCACAGTCAAAGAATACTAGGCTGACCTCTGTCTACCATCTGGATATGTCCACAGGTGGGAGCTACTCAGACAGACTACAAGCCTTCATAGACTTACAGGTACACAGCAACTCTGCATGTTCAGTAAGATAAACATCACACAATAATAAATAATGCACACTGCAGTTCTGCACCCCTACCCAAAGGTACTATATACCCGTGTAGTCAGGCACAACCAAGGGTGTAGGTAGGCATACACAGTACAGAAATATGTCCAGTCGTCCTGAGCAGACTGTGCTAATGCCAACACAAACCACAAACTGTTCAGATGTGAGTAACGTACTAATGACAGTATAGCAGTTCACAAACAGTGCATGTGCCTGATATTCATAATTGGTAGTACAACATACTTAGATGTCCTCACCACTCTCTCAGGGGTGGAAGGTTTCAAATATCCCACCTAATGTATTGCATATGCACAGCTGTTGCTGGTAAAGAAATGGGCAGCTATGGACCTTCTCCAC
>NC_056725.1:1365900965-1365960965 GCF_019279795.1 Protopterus annectens
CATGGAGCATGCAGGTAACATGCCCTAGCTGTAGACTACTGTTACCTGTATTGTTAGATTATGCATGTGTGAGATGTGTACTGTGTTTAGCAGTTGTGCTGCCTATTGTGTGCAATACTGATAATTTGAATAGTATCTGTACACCTATGCCTGTTGTTCTACTGTAGTTTAGCACACTCACAGTAGCAATGCCACAGTTGTGGCCACTGACAAACTGTGTCATATTCTTGCAGGTCCCTCTGGTGTGACAGCAGGGCAGACGTTACATGCTGGTGAGTGTGTTAACACTTTAAACTTGGTATTGAACTGTGCATGTCATAGGTGAGGTGTAGGCCATGTACACATAACACACCTATGCATAATGCATGCTGTGCATGTTTGCTGTGAGACGTGAAACATCTCAGTAATGTCAGTAGCTGCCTCAATCACATGCAATGCACAGAGCATCAGACACAAATGTGGCAACACTGTACTGCACATTGGATAGGCATAGTTGACACACATGTACACAACATAACACGTTTGTCATACGCAGTACACCTCAACATGCTACACATAGTGTAACCGGACACCCGCTGCCAGGTCACACTTCAGTATCCCACATGTCATCCACACACCACACATACTATACCTGAGGGGTAGGGGCCTAGCATGGGGCTGTGCAACACTCCTCAACACATAACACAGTCATGTTAGGCAATGCTCCCTATTGGACACCTCACACACCCTTGTGCAATGTGGCTGTGTAATTGTGAACTTAGCCACGGCACTGCGGTTCAGGTACAGCATGCTAGGCGGTGGTCTAGCACACTTTAGTGGCCTTGAGTGACCACATGATGCATGATGATGATGGCTAATGGTACTACACCCCATACTGTTACAATGGCCATGTCCAGGATTGGTATCCCATCATGTATACATGCACCACTCATCCCGTGTGTGTACATAGCATGCATGTGCTACACCTGTGTCCACAATTATCTGCTACAGACACAGACACTGCAATCAGACATGGAAATCCATGTGACACACAGATAACACATGCAGCCATGGTATGTATACCTGTGTGTGATGGTGCACAGGACATTGCAGAGCTTATAATACTTGCACAGAAATGTTGTGTCCTTGTACACATTGTGTTCCAGGGTGTAGGCAATCACTGAACATGTACACACATGCACCACAGCCATGTACACTGTCATTAACTATGGCTGTCTACACTCACACTGCATGGACTTGATCAACACTTATTCTGCATGCTGACATGTGTGCGTGACTGTTTGCCTTGTGATACTGTCACCCACCTTCAACCAGTATTGAGTATGATTTGGATTTCTGTTGTGTGTGTGTATCTGCTGTAGTGAGGAGTGTGCATGTGTTCCTGTGTTCCTGTGTGCATGTGTTCCTGTGTGCCTGTGTGCATGTGTGCATGTGTGCATGTGTGCATGTGCAGACCGTAACGTGTGTTTCCTGTCTTCCTCTCACAGGTGCTGAGGTAGGGCTTGGCGAAAGCAGCAGGTGACCTGAAGCCACTGCCATGGATAGTGGTGATGATGACACATGTATTTTGGCACAGGGAGATTTGACAGGGTCTGTCGTTGGTCCACCAATCGACAGTACACAGCATTCAACCCCATCTATGCGCACACTCATACTGCCATTACATCCCTCACCACCAATGGCCATAGGGGAGGGACAGCATACAGTTGGCATTGACCAGGAGAGTGTGGTACCCATGGCACGTGCATCCCCTCACAGCAGCCATAGCCATAGACCTGGAACGGTACCACATAGGCGGAGGTCCAGGGGTTCTCGGGGGAGCACCACTGGATGTATTGCCCCTGGCAGGCGTGCCCTCACAGGTCTTATGATGACCACTATGTTCTGGGCTGTAATGCAGGCTCAGGCACGTATGGAACGGTACACCAGGCAGGGACTTAGGGTGCAGAGGGCACATAACACCGCTATCAATGACAGCATCCGTGACCTTGCCGGTGCCATCCGGACATACACCGAGGTCATTGATAGATGTTGGGGGGAGACAATAGATGCCCTCCACAACATGTCTTCCTCAAGCCAGGACCATGCGGGATGGTTGCGATGTCGACGCGGATGCATGCCAGCAACAGCAACAGCTGGCAGTGGTCGCGGATGGCCCACAGCTCACAGCCGCTCCCGTAGTGGCAGTACCAGCCCCAGCAATGCTGGGGCTGGCCTGTCCATTGTCCATCCCAGTAGACCACATGCACGTGGCTCTGGCCAGTCCCAGCAGGGACATGGGTCCAGTCATCATACCTCTGCCTCTGATGACAGTACCCAGTCAGGGTTGGTACCCGATACTGTCCGTAGCACCCCTGCCAGGCACAGGTACTGTGTCCATGGCCAGAGACAGTGATCTGTACAGCCAAGCAGGTACAGTCTGTGGCTGTCCCACAAACCACCGTATATGGCAGCCACATGGTGGAGCTGTGTGCATGCAGACACACACACATTAAGCAAACAACTAGGGCTCACACATACACACACACATTACATCAACATTGGCCCATGCTGTACTGTTGTCCCACACACACACACACACACACACACACACACACACACACACACACACACACACACACACACACACACACACACACAGACATGTCGATTGGATGGGTCAATGTCAGGCTCTGGCAAACAACAAAATGCCCTGTGCATATGATGATACCTGTGCCGCCTCCTGTCATCTGCATTATCGATGGAGGGACAGGCTAACATGGTGCTGATGCACAGGGTGACACTATAGCAGTGTAGCAATAATAGCGAGTTGTCAACAAGGAAGTCTAACTACATCCTTGTAGGTATATCTGAGCAGACATTATGCATCAAAGCTCTGATTGTCAATGTAGCATTGTTTACACCACTGTTAGGTCTGAGTATGTATTATCCACCCATGTGCCACTTGGCTGATGTGTGATGTGTTGCCAGCATGTGTTAGTGAGTGGACAGTACGTGTGTGATGTGTGCAGTACAGATTAGCAAGTGTACATCTGTGAACATGGTGGGTGCGCACTGTCTGGATGTACGTGCATAGTGGACACATGGGACGTGTGGCATACCCTGTCGTACACATTATTAACATCCCATTGCATCTTTCAATGGCCAGTATGCATTCTACTACAGTTATGTACTAACATGGGTAGACGTGTGTATGACATGGGTTGACACTATGCTGCAGGTGATACCGTTAATATCAGTCAATGATTTGCAGTCTGGTAGTATACACAACCTCAACAGCATGACTATAAGCAATCATTGGATGATGTCCTGACAAATGACACACAGTAGTAGGGAACCCAGTATCAATTGGATCCTTCCGGTGCTACACTATAACACTAACCAGTGGTGATGACCGCCACCCATTACTGTGACCACACCTGTGTGTCATATAGCCCCTTAGGTACATGCAGACACACTAGGGATGTGTCCATCCAAATCTGGGAATGCATGGAATGGCCTACAATGCATTCCCTGGATGGGACGCATATCCTACACAAGGGTATCATACAGACAGATACCTGTTGTGTGATACATGCTGTATAGCAGTAAGCCGACTATGGCATAGTCATCCTCATGTACTATACATACTATCCCATCAGTACCACACCGGTGGTAGCCCTCAACATGTATGTCGGGTACCATTGTGTACATACAGACCCATGTTATGTCATGTGTCCCTTGGTATCCACATATCCATAGGTATTGTGGAGTCCCAAGGTGTATCACAGACATTAGAGGCCTGAATGCATATCCACAAGGCAGTCATACACCTATAAAGACTGTCCATTCTTGGCAGACTTTGTTGTGTATGACCATGTCTGACATATACCCCAGGCATATACCCTCACTCACACTACTCTTAAGTAACTGTCATGGGTGTGTGTGCCACAGATGACCTTGGCCACAGAACATGACAGTGGATGGCCATGTCACATACATACATATGTGACCTATGATCTGAGTAGCAGTGGCACAACCTGTCAATGGAAACAAATGTATTCATGTAGTATGCAGGCTTCACACCTATGTACTGATTGAGGGACATGTACACATATATATTTGCCACGCAGATACCTGATGTCTGCAATGCACTTACTGTTGTCATCATACTATGTCATACCATAGTAAAAGCAAAACCCACACCGTGTTGACCAACAGTGACACACACACAGTCAGCATTTGCAGGATTCAAACCCCTACCTAACTATGTTATGATACTAGGGAGAGACACATTAACATGGTGTGCTATTTGCTTTACTGGCTGGTTTTCTTTCTCCTGCAGTATTTGTAGGATGGTGACATCATCAGACTTTCCAAAGAGGAATGTACCTCTTTTAGTGTGTTTTCACAGTCTCCAAAAAGGGCACTCCTTTCAAAGACAATTGCACACATACACTCACTGTTTGCAGGATTCAAACCCCTACCTAACTATGTTATGATACTAGAGAGAAACACACTAACATGGCACACTATTTGCTTTACTGGCTGGTTTCCCTTCTCCTGCAGTATTTGCAGAATGGTGACATCATCAGATTTTCCAAAGAGGAATGTACCTCTTTTAGTGTGTTTTCACAGTCTCCAAAAAGGGCACTCCTTTCAAAGACAATTGCACATGCACACACTCACTGTTTCCAGGATTCAAACCCCTACCTAACTCTGTTATGATATTAGAGAAAGACACACTAACACAGCGTGCTATTTGCTTTATTGGCTGGTTTGCCTTCTCCTGCAGTATTTGTAGGATGGTGACATCATCAGACTTTCCAAAGAGGAATGTACCTCTTTTAGTGTGTTTTCACAGTCTCCAAAAAGGGCACTCCTTTCAAAGACAATTGCACACATACACTCACTGTTTGCAGGATTCAAACCCCTATCTAACTATGTTATGATACTAGAGAGAGACACACTAACACAGCGCACTATTTGCTTTACTGGCTGGTTTCTCTTCTCCTGCAGTATTTGTAGGATGGTGACATCATCAGACTTTCCAAAGAGGAATGTACCTCTTTTAGTGTGTTTTCACAGTCTCCAAAAAGGGCACTCCTTTCAAAGACCATTGCCACATACACAATCACTGTTTGCAGGATTCATACCCCTACCTAACTATGTTATGACACTAGAGAGAGACGCATTAACACAACACGCTATTTGCTTTACTGGCTGGTTTCCCTTCTCCTGCAGTATTTGTAGGATGGTGACATCATCAGACATTCCAAAGAGGAATGTACCTCCTTTACTGAGTTTTTCCAGTCTCCAAAAAGGGAACCCCTCTCAAAGGAAACTGCACAAATACACCCCCCCCCACACACACACTTTGCAGGATTCAAACCCCTACCTTACTATGTTGTGATATTGGAAAGAGACACATTAACATGGTGCTCTATTGGCTTTACGGGCTGTTTTTCCCTTCTCCTGCTGTATTTATAGGATGATGACATCATCAGACTGGACATGGTGATGTGTGTACACTTTGTTTTATGCCATTCCAGGAATGGTCCATGTGGGTCAGCAGGTGTCAACAGCTTGAACATGACCTCAGTATCCTTACCTTGTGTGATCTATCTGTGGACACATTGACATTCCATCATATGTCAACACATATTTATGCACAGCTTCTTGGTTTTGTGGATACTACATGTGTCTGGGATGTTGATAAAGGGCTATTCAAAGTCTATGTGACACATGTGTAGATGTGTTCATTGATGTATGTCCTGGGTGGCTGCCTTGCAAACAGTCTAGCATGTTTGGGAACCATGATCCGCACATGAACATACCACAGTTGGTAGGGTTGTGTGTGTGTCAGCTTCCAATAGCTCTGTTTATGACTGCAACCATGATGGACTCCATGACCTTGCAGATCAGACCTCATAGGCATACTGGACTTGACTTCCCATGGTGTGTTGTGCACCAACACTTGTGGGGAGTGCCATATGTAGCTGTGACACATTCAACGGTTCCACATCCTGTGTAGGGGTGCAGCTCAGCTGACTGTTCAGGTGCATGATCTGTTTGTTCTGTAGTTTGTGCATGACACATATTGGGAATCAATGTATTCCACCTGCTGCCATGCTTTTGGCAGTGGGGGTAGCTGCTCATCCATTCTACATGTGATATCTCCTGGTATGATGATGTGGACTATTGTCAGTGGGGATGGGTATGTACATATGGGCCTGTCTGTCATGATGTCGGCATTGACACTCAGGTACAGTTGGCCCTGACTCAGGACATATATGTGTGTACATTGATATTTATGACATAGCTGAAGGAGGTGTCATGATTCAGTCTGGACTCCTTCTCAGCTCCTCTTTACAAAACACTAACGAACATGAGCACTAATCCCTGTTATACTCTTTTACATGCTTAACACCCTACTGATCCTTTGTGATCAGGCTACAGAGTATGTCATGATAATATCCTGGCATGTCCAGGGGTCGGTTTTGTGTGTACTCTTCAGTCCAGCTGGTGGATATTGTGATATTGACACAATGTCACATCTGCCTCATGTACACAGACAACCCTCTCCTCCTCCCGACAAACTCAGATATATGTGTGAGATGCACCTATATAGACATACAGGGAGCTGAACTCTCTCAACCCATGACTGGCACAGTCTATCAGGTGGTGAAGGTAACCACACACACCACATATCAGTCTCACATATCCTCTAGCAACAGCACTCAAACCACATTAGCACACATTGACATACTCGGATGCTGTAAATGTACTCTACCTAAGCAGCAGAGACCTCCAAAGCAGACACACACACACCTGCTACCCCACTACAATACCCACATATCACTAAGTTCACAATGTCAGTGTGCCACACAGTCACTGCCCTTCGGGCTAAACAACACACCTAATACACTTGTAATAGGTGACACTTATGTTCAGACACACTGACGTACCACTCACCAGCCCTGACAAGGGAATAGTCACTTTGGGCTGTCTGTTGGGTGCCAGGATCTGCCACATAACACAGGCAGTCAGGTCACTCCAAAGCAAGTACAAGACTGGCACCATCATTGTCCATGCTGGTGTGTGTAACCTCAGACGTTACTCCCTGGACCACATGACATGATACATGGAGGTACACTCTGATCATGTAGCCCAGGCCAGTATGACCCTGACCTTGTCTAGCATCTTACACCCACCAATTATGATGTCACAGTATACGGACACACATATCACATTTAACAGTTGGCTAACAAATTTGTTTCATTCATAGGGGATACAGTGTCTGTCAGCATATGGTGACATGCTCAACATGCCACGTAGCTTCACTATGGACAGCTTGCACCTGTCACCCTTGGACTTTGGTATGCTGGCTAAGGCTCTTGCTACCACCAGAGTGCCTTTTTAAGCAGGGCTCAGAAGACAAACCCACCTCCATAGACATTACAGGTTAAATGAAACTAAGGGTAATGCTGCTCAACAACAGTTGTGTTAACCTCATATTGTGGCCACTCAGGACTCTCCTCAGTATGGAGGAGAGCAATATCTGTGCACTGACAGACACCTGGTTCAGGCTCGCTTATGCACACCAGCACTACCAGGTTATGTTTCATACCATGCTGTCTGACAACAAGACTTGGAACAGACAACACAACTAGGGGAGTATCCATATACATCACAGATACACACACCTCCAGGTTAGTAGCACTGCACAAAGCATCACAGACCATACATATACAACTACCATTGTGCAATACTGCCTTTCAGTTTGTTGCCTGCTACAGAACACACTCCCAAACTCAGGAACCACACTCGGCTTTTGTGGGAACTATGGAGAATATGAAGGTCTCCACAGACACCATTATATTGTGTGACTTCATATACACACATATTGACTGGGGATACTACTCAAGCCCGACAACCTCACCCAACAGTCACTACAATTTGTGGACTCATATGCTTTGGCACAACCAGTCAGCACAGCCACAAGGGGAATACATATTGGACCTGCTCATCACCAACATGGGGACTCTATGTTCCACACCAGCGATATACCCCTCATTGGTAAGGTCAGAACATACATGTATCTCACAGGACATACATATACCCTCCACACACCCATCCTGGGTAATCTTGGTGAACTTCTCATGAGCCAACATCTCACTTCACCAAAGCAAGGTGGTATCCTTCAGAGATCCTGAGACAGTGGCATATATGGCTCACACTGCTGCATCCTTTACATACACATTCTATGGACACCTAGTGGACTGCATGGATTGTGCTATCCCAAATAACAACAAGACCCACTACTACAATGGCAGGGGACCTGTCTGGTAGACCCCAGCCATTAATAAGCTGTACAACATCAGGAGGACGCTACTACATGATAGAGCACAATCCCAGACTGGGAAGGCATCTGTGATCTGTACTAGCAGACAGCTACAATCACTCATGGACTTTTCTAAGGGCCGCTTCTACCAGACAATTGCACCTGACACGTAGGACTATCACACGGCCTTCTTCAGTTATGTCAGGAACCTGGGTGGACACTCACTGATATGCTGTGAGTTACTGCATACTGACTAAACCTACCCTGAACCCACTGGCATTGCCTACATCCTGGCAAACAGGTTCAGTGCAGATGTCTCCCACCCATCCCCCCTAAGGAGCAACTATCCATCCCAACAGAGTATAACCTCCCTGACATCACACAGTAACAGGTGAGTGCTGCCCTCCCCACAGCATACATCACAGTATCAATGTGACCAGATGGTGTCCCAGCCTGCATCATACACGAGCATCATGACAAATGCAACCCTCACATTACATCACTGTTCAATATCGGAGTTACCACAGGATATGTACCCAAGGAATGGTGTACTGGGACAGTGGTCCCGCTCCACAGAGTTGGTGCCACAATGGACCACAGACAATATTGCCCTATAAGCCTATGTAGCCTGTTCTGCAAAGCTATGGAGCATATTGTCATAGGACTCCTACACATAGACATCAGGAACCTACAGACACTGTGTCCTACTCATTTCAGCATTGTTGTGGGCAGATCTTGCCTCTTGAACCTGTAGGTATTCTTTAAATGGCTAACAGGTCCATCGACATAGGGACGGCTATCCACACAGCCTACCTGAACCTTGCAAAACCATTCAACACAATAACCCACTGGGCCATTATGCATAGGCTCACCAGTGTCAATTTGGACACATATCTCACACAATGGATTGATACCTAGATCAGGGATAGCACCCACATGGTCAGGATTGCAGGTGCCATGTCTGACTATACACCAGTTACACATGGCATCCCACACAGCTTGGTCCTGGGATCTCTCTTGTTCAGTATATATTTGTCTTACGTACAGGCTATCACAGGGGGAATATGGCTGAACATGTTTGCACTTGACTGCAAACTGGGTGCCATGATCAACTCTCCAGCTGCCACATGCATACTCAATCAGGGTCTCACAGAGATGGATGACTGGTGCCTGAGCCATGGCCTACAGCTAAATGCCATTAGTTGCATAGTCATCCCTTTGGGAGTAACAACATGCCCACACATTACCACATAGGTAGTACTCCATTACATATGGTAGGAGTTGTTAGGGGTTTGGGGACATCACTTGTTCGTACTGTCGCCTTTAACATTCATGTTGCCAAAGTGGTTGGACACACCTTCTATGTGTGCCACCTTATCCCATATGGTTTCACATCTAGATCGAGTGAGGTCATTGTGCCCCTATACTCATCACATCCATGCTTGGTTACAATGCCACATTTGGGGTGTACCTTACCTGACACCTGCAGCAACTGTACTGGCCATGGACGGTCCTCACCAAGCAGATCTAGGGACTCACACAGATGCCCTGCATAGTTCAGATGCAGTAACTCCAGCTCTACTCAGTCGCTACCACCTACTCAGATATGATGTGTGCCTGTTGTTTACAGCTATACCCAAACCAGAATTACTGGACATGCTCCACCTCAGGATATCCAACTCCCTTGGAGCTACACACTGCAGGGACGTATACCTCAGCACAGATGTTAATAGGACATTGTGGAGGGACAGATTCTTATCCCAGAGGCTCCACTCACTACAGAATGTAATCCCAGTTTCACATAGGCAGAGCCACCCACTGACCACCTACTGGAGACATCTTGATGACTGTATGGGTGATTGTATATTTACCCTGGGATATCTTCTGTGTCCCTGCTAGACAGAGGCACACTAGCATAAACGTACATGGGCTATCTTGTGTGACCTACTATTCACACACACAGTGTAGTAATCTGACAGGGTTGTGAATGCCAAACACACTCTGGCTAGGCTTGTACATGCCCTAGGGCAGATAGCCTAGTATCGACCTCTGAACCTATGCTAATGTTCAAGATGCACAATGTTTATTGCTGATACTGTTTGCAGGTCTTTATCATCTTTGCTTTACCAGTTTCCATGAAGAACTTCAGTATCTGCAGAACATATTTGATTATGACAGGGTTCCACTATATTATAGATGTGTCTGTTGTCATATAACTGTGTGCACAGGGCAGATTGCTGTATAGTGACAGGTTCCTGGGTTAACACATGCAACTGCCAGATATGCGTGGCCCACTGCTGTACTCAGACATGGCCTAAGTGTGTGAGCATGCCCAGTTCTGACATTACATGTTTTGTTGCCTGACATTTGTCTCATTTATTCAAGTGTGTGAGCATGCCCAGTGTGACCCTTCAGTATGTTGCTATCTGAGGTCCACTACATTTGCTGATGTGTGTGAACATGACCAATATTAACATTTATACTGTGTGTGTTGGAAGTCAGGTTCTGTTCTCACTGCAGGACTCACCTTTGTGTCATAACTCAACAAGGATTATGCTGTGCCTGCAGGGTTTCCATGGAATACTTTGCATAGACTTATCAACATTCCGTCATACAGGTGGACCACTGCAATACTGTCATGGTTTAGTGGTTCAGTACTTTGGCTATAGTGCACAGTATCCTGGGTTCGAGGCCCATCACTGCTTTATATTTTCATACTGAGCAGACCACACTGCTTAAGGGCCTGTTAAGCAAATATGAGCATGTTGGCTTTTGTTCAGCTATGCCCTACTTAGACCAGGCTTGTCCGACATTGCTCAATATTCACCAACATTGCTGGACGTTGCCCAATATTACTGAACATTGACCACAGTTGTGCTAGTTGGTGTGTGCGATTTTGTTTGCATATACTACATGGTGGTAATTGCTGTTTAGCACTGCTTTATATTGCTTAACACATGGCATTCATGCCTTAGGTGGTGCTGCAGGGCTGCCTATGTCGGATGCACATACTACACTCCCTGCACATGTTTGGAAGCAGGTAGTGTCAACTTAGGCATCCCTTTTACTTTATGTGCGAGTCGGAGAGGGGTATCATTTCCAGAGTTCCTACTGAGCCAGTGTATGTGCTATGCGTTGCCTCTTTGCCAAGGCCAAAGCATACTGGGCACGCCTCCTTCTGCCTACTGGGGCAGGCTCAGGTTGTTCCTCCTCCGAGTCACGCTCTGCCTGTGATGGCCTTGGCAATGGTGGGGGGCTGTTTGGCCCAGGCCTATGCTGGTCCTGCTGCAGCTGTTTTCGCAGGATCATATTATGTAGCATAGCACATACCATGACAATTTGGGTACATGTAGTTGGTGAGTACTGCAAGGCTCCACCAGATGTGTCCAGGCACCGGAACCTTGACTTGAGCAGCCCAAACACATGCTCTATTACATTACGTGTTTGTGCGTGTGCCTCATTATGGCGTTCCTGTTCAGGTGTGTGTGCATTTCTGATGGGTGTCATCAGCCACGGCTCCAGTGCATAGCCAGCATCCCCACTAGGTGACCATGTGGGATGTCCCCATTGGCAAATGTCTGGTACAGCTGCGTCAGATGCCAGATATGGGAATCATGGTAGCTTCCAGGGCAGCCTGCACACACATTCAGTATTATGCCCTGGGCATCACACATGACCTGGCAGTTGATGGAGGGGAAGCCCTTGCGGTTGAAGTAGACCCTACCCCGCTCGCCGGCTGGTGCTTTGATGCATATGTGCGTGCAGTCTATTGCACCCACTACCTCAGGGTATTCCGCTATTTGCTGGAAGAGACACATATTGCTGGCCAATACCTCACGGGAATTGGGGAAATATACATGATCACCGACATGTGCTGACATGGCATCCAGGAACTGGTGTAGTACCCTGGATGCTGATGCCTGTGATATCCCCATCATATCACCAGTTGGTCTCTGGAAGGTACCTGTTGCTAATATTCTTAGGCCAACACATACCTTGGTTTCCACTGGGATGGGTTCCCCTCTGTTGGTTCTGTGTGTGAGGCGTGGCCTGCACAGCTCAACAATTTGCTGCAGGAGGTCTCTGTCCACTCTATAGTGCTCCACTATCTCCAGCTCATGTAGCCCCTGGTAGGTTACCCTGGGCCTGTACACTCTTCTCCGTCTCCTCACTGTGGGTTGTCCAGCAGCATTTCCATTGTCACCACCCTCAGCATGTTGCATATGTAACCTTATAACAGCAATGGCAGCCCCTAACATTTCTTTGTCTCAGTAAAGCTTTTTCAGTTTTCACTTCTATTAGCTTACTGCAGTGTCTCTTGTGAGAAACATAATGGACTGTTGTTTGCAGAGTTTTAAGTGCTAGGCTGGGCTGGGCTAGTGTACTGCCTGTGTAATTGCCTGATTCTGATTGTTTTCACCTGCTAGCTCTGCTAGTACTCCCTGGTAGCTTCCTACTATTTGTTGTGCTTCCTTTTTCCTTTCTGTTTCCTCAGGGGGGAGCGCCATGCACACAAGCGCAAACACGAGCACAGCAACTAAGATGTGCGCACACATGCTTACACGGACTAAAACTTGCTTATTCGGGTTAAAATGCGTGCACACCAGTACAAACGCGCTTACAACTCTTTAAACAGCCTTATACATGCTTACTCCAGCTTAAACGCATGCACTCACGCTTACACGCGCACTCTGTCTTACTCGGGTTTAGAGGCACGCATACGCATGCATGCATGCTCAGCAAGAAACTTTGGTGTTATCCATGGTATACACCTTCCATTTCTTGGCTTTCCCTAGCCTACCTGTTGACACACCTCTTTCCATGATGTCTAAATGACAGCGGACACATGCCACTCTGGTCCAATGAGCTTCACTTCTTTCATACATACCCCTCATGATGTCACCTATCTTCTACTCTGTTACTCCCCATATCCTACTCCTACATTCCACTGACTGTGCTCATTTGCTATGTAAACTAGCGATTCACTATCCTAACACTCATTTACATAGGATTGCCTACTAATGCTTGGTTACATGTCTTAGACTGAGCTTCCCCCCTTAGCAACCTCTACTCGGTGGCCATCTTGTCTTCAGCCTGCCATTCCCTTGCATTGTACATTACCACTTTCAATAAAATCCACATTTGTGGGTTTTAATTTGTAGTATTCTGGTTTGTAGAGCACAGCCCGTTTGTGCGGCGCTGCGCTATGCTTAAACATCGGAAATCGGTGAAAAAAAAATATTTTTATTTTAATTTTGCATCAGGGAACATTTCCAATGGCCGTATATTTGGCCATTGGCATGCTTCCTGCACTGGATGCAACCTTTATTTGGAGCTGTCATGGCTCCGTTTTGCTATTTGCAGAACGGTACTCAGTTGTCAACTGAGTACATTTCTGCAAATAACACTGCTCTTACTCGGACAGGTTCGGGTTTCCTGAATCGCAAATCTACCTCATTTGCATGCCTTTTGCCTGCAATTGAGGTGATTTGCATGTCCCAGCCCTGTCCGTGTAAGAGCCGTTTTAGGAGCTCTCTTACATGCCCCTACAGGCTGTTCCTGGATCGCTTGTCAGACATGATGGCTGCATGGAGTCTTACTCTACTCTTAGATTCCGTGCAAGCCATCGTGAATCTGGCCCCACCTTTTTACTGATTAGCAGTATGCACCATAGCTATATAAAAATGCTGCCAGGTATCATTCAGTTAGGTCCAGTAGACAGACTATAGAAGAAGATGAGTTTGTTAATATTATCACTAAGGTGAAAGAAAACTTTTTTGGTAGAAGGCATAGTGATGATATGAGGTCTGAAATAAAGGAAGCAAGTACTTTAGGAGAAACTTATTGTGCACTTTACGGAAGAAGTGGAGAGAAAGATTTAGTAATGGCAGTAATGTCCTAGTCATATATGATATCGCTTACATGAACTAGTGATAGTAAATCATTGTGTGATATTATTAAAAATAATTGCCATATTTTAAATGGCAGGAGAGAACTTACACATTTTATACAGTCAGAAAATGCTTGTTTAAAAGAAAATAGTCTAGAAAAATGTATATGTGTAAATGGTACTTTAGACAATAATCCGGGTTTAGTACAAAGGGTTTGTTTACATTTATTTCATTTTATTTTAATTTGAAAACTGGGTAGATAGACTTGTCCTAAGACCATCTTTAGCAGCAACCCAGGCCGTGGAGGCAAGACAGTATAGAAAAGCATAATGAACAGGAGACTACAGTAAGTAAAATACACTGAGAATGCATCTGCTAATGCAATCAGTGAAAATGTCAACTAAGCAACAAGCTGATGGCTGGCATACACTTATGGAAATGATGATTTGCAATGCCACTGTTATGTTTAAAAAAAGGCTTCAACAGTTAGTTGTTTCACATTCTATAGCACATTATTTTAATTGAAATGTATTTTTTTAACATTTTAGTGAGACTTTCCTGGAGGCACTTCTGCTGGATTGCTAAGGGTTTTAATAGTTTCTGTCAAGAGACACAGTGACTCAGGGAACGAGAGGTGAAAAAGATTCCTGTTTTGCAGATTAACACTTTCAATGAACATATTCATTAGTGGAGCTATTTGGCCAACAGAGGTAAGTCACATTTGAGTGAGTGTTTTACTGGGTGTGCATTTTTGTGTTGGCTTACTGTGCAAAACACTGACTTGCAGAGACGTCAGGTGTATGATTCACCACTGCTCTCTGTGAAAAGTACATTTATCTAGTAAAATCTGTAGCCCATTGTTTAGCCTTTCTTGCTTTAATGCAGGAGACCAAATCCTCAGTATTGAGCTTATACTCAGTGATGAGATTTGGAAAAGGCAATTGCCCTCAAGATCAGTACAATCCTTCCACCAGACAATGCAGGATTACTTTGGCATTGTGCCTAGTTTTTTTTTTTTTTTTTTGCTGCCATTCATTAGCTTGGAAGTTTTATTTCAGAACTAAGTGCCAGTAATAAAAATGAGGAAATCATAACACTTGTAGATCCTGACTGACAATCCTGTATTTTCTGTTACTTTAACCACAAGTTTGCAATAGTGGTGAGAAAAGAACCAACAGTTTCCAAACATTATTTAATATTTGTTGACAGTAAAACAGTAATTTATTTGTGCATTCAAAATGATATATTATAGAAGGTCAACATTTCACATACAGTATTCTGAATTTTGATGTTAGAGGTATCAACTCTGTATTTAGCAGTGTGCCAAAGTGTGGCTTTGGTGAATTAAGGGCAGATGTGTGGCCAATGACAATAAAAAGTAACAAACTAGTATTAGCAGAATACACAAATTCAGTATAGTAAGCATTCAGTGGAGGCTGCATTTGCTTGAGCAAAAAATAAAAATATGCTGCTATATTACAATTGTATGTGCAGATTTTAAAGAAGAAGCTACAATAATGAAATAAGCTGAAAATGCACTACAGTAGGCTGGGGTTCTAAGCATCCAGACAACCAGCATTGCAGAGAACAGACTGCAGTTAAACCAGCTTCTGATCAAGAAATAGCAGCTATATAGAGATTGGATTGAGAGCTGGTGCAAACTGTGGGTGTGTGGAATATGTGTGCCCCACATGTCTTCATGAAGTGTGTGGGGTAACCCTGCCCCAGTAGAAACAAAGGTGTGTCTAAACCTTGGTATACTGGCCTCTGACATTTCAATGGCACATATATGATAGAGTAGGTGTGTTCCAGACAGCAGCTAGTCTACAATGTTAGGTCCTGGCAGTCATACGCAGCAAGATAGATGAGTTCTTCCACTTTCATTCAACACTACATGAGCGGTAGGCTGGCATGGTGGGTTCTATGCCACAGCCATTTCCCACATGTCCTTTGTGAATTGATTGCACCCACATATCAATCAAAACCACTTCTAGAGAAGGTGCAAAACTGTCCTTCATCAGAAGGTGGTAGCCATCACTCAATTGTTAGGTAGTGTGCCCAGCCGAGAGCCTCCTCATTAACGGGATGGCAGCACTCCTTGTTAATATGCAAGATGCAGCTATATGGAGGGAGAATGCCTTAAGGATGGTTGGATTCCTGAGGGGCTACTACTACTTGGTAAACGTACCTGTATGGGATACATATGTTCTATGCACCCATACAGTGGAGTGATGCAACAAAGTTAACTTTTTTTCCTTTATATCAACAGGTGACTGCAGTTGTCTAGTGGCGCTCTGGCTCACAACATCATTCAGAGCCCCAGCCATGCTAGATGAGGATGCAGTGAACTGTGCAGCCCATGTGACCTAGAACAACAGTGAGTGATTGCTTGGAGTACTGCAATTGTCTAATGGCGCTTTGGCTCATGACATCATTCAGAGCCTCAGCCATGCTAGATGAGGATACATTGAACTGTGAAGACCATGTGACCTAGAACACCACTGAGTGATTGCTTGGAGCACTGAAATCATGATTCAGACTTCTGGACATATCCAGCAGTGCAAACATGATGGCCAGCCAGCCCTAGGTGTGGATGATCTATGACAAGAACCACAGACATCTGAAGAGGAGCTACCACATGCTTCACATGATGGTCAGGAGGGCACAAGGAACAGAACATCTAGTTGTAAGCAACACAGGATGCAGCAGTATGTGATAGCTCAAGCAGCTTGGCAAAATCTGTCTCAGATCTTTGAGTCATAACATGCCAGGTCTTCACATGTACAAAGGTCAACATGTGATGTTTACCTATTGGTGATGGTAATGGTATACAAACACCATATGTGATGGTAATAGTAATCCATTGTTCCTTCATCACGAGGAAAATCACACATACCATACAAGTACATAAATTGTGTCTTGCTGTAGCATTTATTAACAAATAGAAGAAATTTATAATGATGCATGTAAGAAAGTACATAGTTGCTAGAGAAGGAGGAATGTAGTTCAGGTACAGTAACTACTGTGGACGCAGTTCTATGTGGATGTTCTACATGTGATCATTGCCACTGTAGCACATAATGCCATGCTATATTCACTGCATATATAGATAGCACTGTGTGTGTGTGTGTGTGTGTGTGTGTGTGTGTGTGTGTGTGTGTGTGTGTGTGTGTGTGTGTGTGTGTGTGTGTATACATGACACCATGTGAGAAGGAGGTTAACTGTTTGGGTGTATGTAGGGGAGAAGCAGCAGACCACACCAAGTGGATAAGGGTGCCAAACCTAAGTGTGATAGAAAGACAAAACACACAAGTCACACCACTAGCATGGTGTGGCTGAATTTATGTCATAATGCACACTGTGTCTAGCCAACATCTTTAATGTGCAGACATCACTAAAGATATGTGCCATGCAGGGGACAGCAGTGATAGAGGATACACATGACATCATAGCCAGGAATTCCATAGCCTCTAAAGGCAATCTATAACTGACTGTCACTGTGACACCTGAACAAGAGTTTATAGGTTCATAGGTAGGTACTAGGCTATCTGCTCGAATGCATTTATAAGCCTAGCCAGAATGTGTTGGCTTTCGCCGCCCCCTTAGATTAGTTCCCTGTGCCTCTCTCCAGCAGAGCCACTTATGCACTCATACATATCATTACAGTGTTAAAATAACAATTTAAACTCAACCTGTGAGGAAAAACATGCAAGGTAGGATTAACAGATTACTATGCATGTTGGGAAATGAATGGAAAAACATATGGATCCTGTATGCATGTTGTGTCACACGCAAATGAGACTGTTAGTTGCATAAACATGTAATGTTATACTGTGTAATGCATGTGTTATGCTGATGTGAAGTGTACTCAGTGGCAGTACCTACAGAAAAACATATCATGGCAAACACAGGTATGCTGTTTCATGTATACCTGTGCAACTATATGTGGCAAACAATAAGAACATGTTCATCACTAAGGGCTTATACAATAGCAATTACAACATGACTGCATGGGACATGTACTAAAATGCAGTTGTAGCAGAATGTTACATATGTTAGTTATATAAGCTTGTATGCAGCTCTATGATATGTGCCATACATTGCCATGTCATCTTATCATGAGATGTCAAACCTGTTAATAAATACATATGACATTTAAAATGCAGTTACATGCCTTGAATAAAATAATGCAAAAATAATATTCCTGTGGCATCAGTCACGTAAGTAAGATAAATTATTAAAAAGAGCCTGTGGCATCAGACATTTGAGAAACTGATTTTGGTGGATTAGGCAGTGGTAAATACAGTCCTGTTGTTATTGTCACAGGTTCAGAATGATACAACAGGACACCCACTGGATCAACTCTCAGTGTTTCTTTAACACAGTTTAGGATGCTCATGCTGATGGCTCACACTTTGGTCCTGATGGCCCCTGCCACCGTACTGTACTGGTGACACTAACACTGTGCAATATGGTGTGGGTAACAGAAGTAGTATGATGTGTGTCTGGACCTGACTGCTGGGTTCAGAGTAGATTGGCCAACAGCAGATGTGCACACACATTACAGCACAGACAATAATGTACAAAGGCCATATGGGGTCTTTTGGGGGGATCTGCCTCTTCCCACTGGAAGTAGTCTGTTCAGTACAGTCAGGACACATAACATCAGTTCATACTACGGCATTGCTCTAGCACCACTGTAGCAAGGTCTTCAACAGAAGATGTAAGAGATACCACATTTTCATGCTGTGCAGCCATGACTGCCATGACCTCTCTATGTCTGTGCTCCGGACCTTCTTGTAAGACACTCAGCTGGTGTGGGCAAACATGTGTAGGACAAAGCCATGATGTTGTGCCTGTAACAAGCAGACACACTCTGACATGCTTCTACATAAGTCAACTACACTCCAGTGTGTAGTCTGATGGACAGTATCAGTCCATCATGGAGAAGAGTCACCATCAGTAGCAGACTCATCATGGGAGAGACGGTCATTGTCATCATTATGTCCATCATATGATGTCTCTACATCATCAAGTGGCTGGCCACACTATCCTTCTGATCAGAGGCTACACCGTGACACACATGACTGTCCCCTTCCAGGCCAGACAATGAAACTATTGCAGTACCCTGTGTGCCATTGGACATACTGTTATAATGAGACACATCACATCCCATCTCAATATCAGTAGAAGGGCAACTGGAGCAAGCAGCTAGTGGACATGTTGTAAATAAAGACAGATGATACATATCATAGACATTCACAGAAGTCAAATGAGGCAGGATATGACTGACATTACTGGACAATTACTTAACTACAATGAATACTCATGGTGATATGGACTTACAGAGTTGGCATGCTGCGGGTGGTGCAAGGTGCCTATAGAGCAGAGATATGCCATGTCAGTCACATATCAAGCAAATATAACAATGTGAAAAAAAATCTACCGAAGACATACTTGACATGTCCACCTTTGACTCGACTGCCAGTGGAGAGGGTTGAAATGCCACTGTCATTTAAAGGAGACATGTACACAACAAGTCAGTAGTCAGCACATACACAGCATCATCTAGCATTTAAAATGATGTATAACATGCAGGACATAAGATATAAACATACTGGATGGGCGATAATGTTGTGCAGATTGCAAGTGTCCTATACAGGTGAACAAGACCATATTTGTCATGAAAGTCACAAATGTACTTAAAGATTATTGCACAATAACAAACATACAGATTTTCTTACCAGATCTGTCCTCCCCAATTGGGACTGAAGCATCTGGCATAAAGCAGAACCTGAAGGTTAAAGTGGAACACAAACAATAGGTTAATATACATCTCAGTCACAACAGCAGGCAAAGGCACACAATGACTCCAAAGACACTTACATGACAAGCGGTGTTGGTGCCCATTCGAGAAGCTTGTGGAAGGGAACAAGCCAACATTAATATCAAAGGTCACAGTTGTGATTAACAGTGTTGCACTACTGCAACCACACTTGTTGGCAAATGCGCCATCTGGTGCTAGGATGTACCTGTAGGTTATAATGTAACACAAATGACAAGTGAATATACACCTCAGGCATTAAGGAGGCAGCGGTATACAAAGGCTACTGATCACACTAACAGACTATGAAAACATGTATGTGATAAGTGGTGCTGTTGTCTTGATGTTGTTGGGCCTATGCGACTGAAACAGTCAACGGTACAGAAGGTGTTGTCAGTGTTATCTACATATTGTTTTGGTAATATAACATGCTGTTACACTTACCATGTGTATCTGCATTTGGAGTGTTTTGCATCCACTATGTTGTTCTGCTGCTGACGGTAATAAAAATGGAAGGTAAGATGTGTGAACGAATTGTCTTGAATTACATTTGGATTATGCTTCAGCATTTGTGAATGTCAGACATGTTTGTACATCCTAAAACAGCTGCCTTAATACCACTCTGGGTAAATGATGATCCTGCCAGGTGTTATGGTTGAAGGCCAGAAACATCATTATCTCATTTATGGGAGGCAATGGCAGTCCACCTTCAGTGGCATTCCTCTCTTTCTCATAGCAATGGAGTCTGTTGGCTGCACAGAGGATCATGTCAGAGCAATGTTGCTGGCAGGCCTTCCAGGAACGGTTGTGCCCACCCAAAGTGTGGATCTTTTTGGCAATATCCCTCCACACTTGTTGTCTTCACACAGTATCATTCATCTGTCCGATCAAATCAGTGCTCGTGCAGAACATCTGTAATAATTTCATTTTCTTTATCCGAAATATTATCCTGTCTATTATGGCTAGACATCTAAAAGAATGGGTGATATGAATGTATCAGATTTTATTCAGGGGTTCACATATTGACATGTCAACATTCAAAGCATATGGCAGTTGAATGCCTCATCTCTCATGTACAGTGCACTGCTGTGCAAAACAATCCTTGTTGTCTATATTACCATCATGTACAGATAAGCATGTGTGAATAGCTGATCCATATGTTTTACATCATCAGAATATGCGTTTGCTAGAGAGATAGGCTTGTTTTTTCACTTGCAACATATGTAGGTTTATTTCATTGTTGCCTTACCATATCCCCTTACTGTGTAGATGTGTACATTTTTGGCCATGTCCATACTTTGGAGGATAATGGGTAAGTTATATTTGATGTACATCATCCATTTGTACATTTGTCAAGGCATCCTAATTTGTGAACAGTCTACATATACAGTTGTATTGTTATTTTTATGTATGTATACTATTGTCCACTTATGCAGCATTTGTACTTTATGTGCTGTATGCTATATGACAATGTATATAAACATTGCATGTATTACAGAGGACATATGCAAAAATGTAAAGCTCATGCCCCTAGCATTACTGTGCACATAGTGCTACCCTCGTTTAATATCATTGCAAAATGTACCCAGTGCAGATCACATCATTCTTCAGATGTTACATTGGGACTGTCTCACATTTAATCCAAAAGTCAACTCCTATATCATTATTATTGTATAGACAGGGTCACATAGCATGCCATGTTTCAATTGTGTGGTCACAGATCACAGATATTAGAATTCCAGTAATTTCTTTGCATGTAACAAAGAGCAAGTAGTTATACAGGTAGAGTTCTAGACTTTGGTGTGAGCATCAATGAATGCTGTAGGTATGAATCCAGCTTCTAATCAGTTCTCCTAGTGTCTGCCTGTGATAAAGTTGCACTATGATATCAATGCCTGTCTATGCAATCTGTGACCTTGGATCGTATAACAGTGCTGGGTAATGTGATTACTTTGCAAACAGCAAATTCTGGCCTAACTTATCTTTACATTAAATGCTCATAATTAAATTCATAAACATTTAACCACACAACCGAAGGTTGTAACAGAACCAAGTCACTATAAAGCGTAGTAGTTCCAAATACAATAAAGGCTGTCGTTTTTACCCTCGTATCACTCTATGCTAGTGATACAAACATCGATCTCACACGGGTTGAATAGTAGAATTTATTGCAAAAGCGAAAATAAAATAAAATACTTTAAACACGTGAAATTCAAAAAAGAATAAAACGAAGTAACTGATTTAGCGCTTTCATCTCCAACACCAGAGACTTCCTCAGAATCCCTGAGGAAGTCTCTGGTGTTGGAGATGAAAGCGCTAAATCAGTTACTTCGTTTTATTCTTTTTTGAATTTCACGTGTTTAAAGTATTTTATTTTATTTTATTTTCGCTTTTGCAATAAATTCTACTATTCAACCCGTGTGAGATCGATGTTTGTATCACTAGCATAGAGTGATACGAGGGTAAAAACGACAGCCTTTATTGTATTTGGAACTACTATGCTTAAATTCATAAACACTCATAAGACACAATCAGTCTGGGAACTTATCTTTCTTCTTGTTTTATTCCTGCAGGTGAAGAGGACCATGCCCATAAGAGACCTTTGTAGATGAGCTTATGCCCAGGCTGGAGAAGCACCATCATTAGAGAGGTATTTGCTACTATCTTCAGCCTTGTTTCTAATCTGTAGGACCATTAGCATGTGTCCGTCTCCTGAATGTGAATGGTATTCAAATGGCATCCATGAATGCAAATTAGATGATACAATTCCCATCGTACAAAGCAGAGATTCTTATTGATATGTATTATGTATACATTTTGTTTAGCAATTATTTTTGTGAAAACTGAATGTGCACAAGTTATTTCAAAGTTTATGACTTATTTGGGGGTTGTAGGATGCTTTTGTGAGTTTTTGCCATGGGATAAAACCTGCCACTTCTATAAAGTCATTGCGACCAACAAAACTGCTCCATGCCACCCATTGTGCAAAGACTGATCACAAAAATGGCAGTTATAGTTTACGTTACCCCTTGTTGTGCATATGTGGTGATGTGCTTCTGTTTTAATTGACATCATTATTATTTTAGGGAATGCCAGATACAGAGGACAGGGCCATACAGACTGCACATAAAGGGATGTGAATCCAAGCAGTTACCAGCATATCTAACATGGGCGTTATACAGATATGTCAACAAAACAGTGTGAGTTACATGTTTCCAAAGCTTATAGCTTTCTGAAAGCAGCTATGCGAACTGATGGTAGGCTAAGTCACAGCATATATGTATAAAGTAATGTTGCAGTAATGTGATACATACCCACAAAATGTTTACAATTACCCATGCAAGGTAGTAATGAAAAAGAAACAGTCATACTGTTTTAATAGAAGGCATTTATTTACCTTACATTATGATGTAAAAAAAATGATAAACGTTCACATGTATGCTGCCATAAAACAGAACAGAGCTGTATTATCCCTTATGTGGAGTCACATACTGCACCTATTGAACTGTAAATTAGTACAGGCATCGATCACATGTTGGTCCATGAAGGCAATTACAGGGAAAGTACTTTTTTGACTTCACTAGAGTTCAGTATGTTAAGAGTCGCACACCAACGGCATTCTTGTTTGCACAAATGCTGGCTACGTCTTTGAGCATGTGCAATTATTTTTGTTTCAGTTTTTCCATAGGATAGGATCCTTAACACATCACTGTCATTCTCTAAGGTGCACTGATGACTGGCATTCATGTGCCATGGAGAATGTTGTGCAGCATATGAAGATAACATGGATAAAATACATTTTACAGATGGTTCTACTTTGGGGATTTCTACTATTAAAATGAGTGCACATTATCAACTTGAGTTGAAGAGCACCTTCACAGGATTCAAACACTGCACCAGTGGCATTGCAATGAAACATTAACATCATGAGCATGTTACACCACATGAACAATTAAATAAAAAGGAGAAAATCACAAGTTCAAGTCATTATTCTTCTGCAATAGGCATTTAATTTGCACTACTCTTATGCTGTCACACTTGTTATTTTTCATTGCACAGGACAATTGTGATACTGGGTGTACAGTATAGTTATTAGGATGAAAAGGTAGGAGAGGGTACATGCACTTTCTGCAGGGTCAACTTACTCATAACATTTTTGTGAAGTATTAATTGTATTACCTTTATTCAAGGAATGTCTTAAAGCCTGGAATAGATATAAATCCATTCTTTTTAATGTGCATATCTACTTAACTTTAATCCACATTCACATTGCTGGGGACATCATTCACATTGTTGGGCATCTTCAGCCCATATAAACTTGAGATGATATGGCCAATATGTGTGTCAAAGTTCAATCACATTTCCCAGTGAGTATCACTTTAAATGTATTTGTAGGCATTACCTGTATGGCACACCCTTTCAAAGTGTGATTTGCATGAGGTTGGATCCTTAACACATCATTGGCTGACCAGTACTGCTGATGAGGAGCGCTTGGAAGGCATAAACTTGCTAAAATGTTAATCAATATTCCTGTGCTGCTCAGGCATATACACATCAACATGTATAAACCAATATGATGTTTACCTCCAGTGCTCATCATGCAATTTGAGTTATTCATAAAACATAACAATTTGTGAGTTAATTAGGATATTCAGTGTTCTCAGAGGGGTTTATCTACATAAGGATGATGTGGAGTATGGATTGCTCATCACGGTATGGAAGCTTTCTGTCCCACGTGCTGCTGAACCTAACTTGTTTCAACATTTTTGTAACTAAGGAGCATAGTTTCACTAAATATTGGAAAGTATCGCTTCTTCCATATAACTGCTCATTTGTACTATGTTGATATCCATTTGCTTTGTGCTGTCTATCTGCATTGTTACACAATAATATTTTCAACATATCTGAAATGCCTGAATACCTGAATCCCTTACCAGCCTCAGTAAGAAGCTGAGATCCCGCATAAAATCCTTCAAAGCTAGTTACAAAAATGAAATTTCCAAAGATTCCAAAGACAACCACAAGGCATTCTATAGCTATGTCAAGAATCTAAATGGCAATGCTCAGATCTTCTCTGAGCTACAACAGAATGGCATTAAATATACTGTTCCCAAGGATATTGCCACTATCCTGGCAGATCTGGTCTATATTAGCAGATCGAAAACCCGTTTCAGGGAACACCACAAGACCGACACGTATAGCGCGAACCGCAAAAACGCCGAACCCTCTAAACCGCAAAATTTCAAATCTAGAATTGCCATAGTCGGCCAACACCACTGTGCGCTACATACGACATACCCAAACATAATAAATAAAACACATACATACACTAACCAAACCCTACTTCTAACCCTACACTAAACCTTACATACATTACTATCTATGCACTTTCCTTAACCCACACCCTAACCCTAAGGTCCGTAACTATCGTACACTTACCTTACGGAGCTATACCGCAGATGGGCCAACCATGACACATTGACATTTCGTTTTTCACAGTTTTGACCGTTCGCCGTTACTGTAGTTCGTGCTATATGTGTTGGTCTTGTAGTGTTCGCTGAAACGGGTTTTTGATCTGGTTATATAGACCCGGCAGATCGATTCAGTGCCAACTTCACCCCCCTCTCACCCCCTGAAGAGCCCATCTCAATACCAAAAAATTGCCAAGTTCCAGTAATAATGGCTACACAGGTAAAAAACTGTTATATCCTGGTAAGGAAGGAGACCACACGGTTTATGGAGTTGTAAGGCCTTTCTTTATTAAGAGCCCATGCTTCTTCACACAACTTCTGCAAGTCACCTACTACACAGAACCAACAGGTTACCAGAGAATATAGAACCAACAGTACATGCTGAATTCCCCACAGCGCCCCTACAGTACAACAACCACATTACCATTTAAGCTAAGACATACTGTCTTACATAAGCAAAACTAGGGAACAAGTTCCACAATGCATTTAATCATTTACTTGTAAATAACAGGCTAGTTATTAACTGGTTACCATACCATCTAAAGGCTGGTAATCTATACATGCACTTTTGTTAACATTGATAGTCCTTCAAGTAACTAGGTTTAACAGTGGTACCACCTTAGGTGACTCTGCACTTTTACCACTTCAGGTATGTGTGTGTCCTTCCCTGGAATGGTTGGATCAGAAAACCTCTCCTTCCACGTTCTGAGAATTTGGTCTACATGTCTCTTTACCAAGAAATCTCCATTCAATCTCACCTGGAATGGTCCAGTGCTGACACAATGAACCTGGAATCCACTTAGGTCCATAACTGAAATTCTGCATCTCCTTCCAGAAATGGATACACTAGATCCAACATCTCAGCAGGTGACAAACCCAGACTTTTTCATGGCTCTTTAAAAAGTCTGAACAGAACAGCTCTTCTCATTTACAATTTGTGCATGCATGGTAAGTGGTGATATGACGATTCCATTTTTTTTTCAAAAAAAAACTTGAACTGAACTCATTGAGTGACACAAGCATTATTATCGGATACAAATCTCAGGCAGTCCTTGACTACTGAAACTCCTCCTCAAGCATTCAATGGATAGGCATCCATCCATTTCGAATGAGCATCCATGATTATCAAAAACATGGCCCCATGAATGGTCCTGCATAATCTATATGAAGTCTCTGCAACTTGGGCCACCAAAAATAACTTTGGGCTAAGGCCTTCATTTGCCCACATGACCTTGGTGTAATTGCTGTAAAGTGCCCGCCCTGGGGGGGGAATTATATATGCGTGCCCCCCAATACGCATCCATCTCTTGCACACTCAGCTCTGTTTTCTCTGCATTACTATGGTGTTTTCCAGGCTTATAAACAATCTCGTATTCATAAGCTCATCTCTGAATGCAAGGAGAAACCATTGCCTTCATCTCATTGAACAATGACAACAAAGGCTTATGATCCGTGCAAATAGTAAACTTCCTCCCATAGAGGTATTTGTGAAATCGCTTGATTCCAAACATGACAGCTAAACCTCTTTATCTAACTGAGAATAGTTTGACTCTGCTTGTGTCAAAGTTCGTGACATGAACCCAATGGGTCTCTCTTGTCCATCTGGCATCCGGTGTGCCAACACAGCCCCTAATCCATAGGGTGAGGCATCACATGACAAAATTAAGTCCTTGTGACTATCGTAGTGCACCAAAACCTCTGAAGATTGCATTAGTTCCTTTGACTGTTCAAATGCTCTGTCCTGTTCCTTTTTCCACGACCACTGAGCCTCCTTCCTTAACAACTTATGTAAAGGAGCTAACAGTGTTGACAGATTTGGTAGGAACCTGTTATAATAGTTGAGTAAGCCTAAATAGGCTTTCAGTTCTGTAACATTTGTGGGTGCTGGTGCCTGTTGAATGGCTTCCACTTTATTGCAGGGGGTGGAGGCCTGATGCATCCAACTCAGCACCTCATTCACAACAGGATATCGCTCAACACAGCCACCTTTTTTGAATTCTCCCCACTAGTCCTCTAATACACAGCACCTTTGGAATTCCTGCCACTAGTCCCTCCATTATTCTCTGGAAAATAGCTGGACTCGAGGAAACCCCAAAAGGTAAACGATTGACTTGGAACAAACCTTTGTGTGTGTTCAGGGTAACCTTTGACCCTTCTTCCAGCACTACTTGTTGATATGCCTGACTGAGATCCAGTTTACTAAACCTTTCACCTCCGACAACTTTTCAAACACATCCTCCACCTTGGGCAAAGGATACTGCTCAGACTTGGTTCACTGTTAACTTGTAGTCACCACAGATGCGTACAGTACCATCTGGCTTTAACACTGGAACAATTGGTGCTGCCCATAAACTTTACTGGTTCAATTATACCTTGCTTAGTGAGTCTCTCTAACTCAAACTCAACTTTCTTCTTCATCGCATATGGTACAGGGGGTTTGTAAAAGCTGGTGGACCCTCCAGGTCCCCAGTTCCTCTTCATTATTCTCAAGCACCTCTTGCAAGGTCAGGCCCGGCTGTTCTACCTTATGGAGCTGTAGGCAGTCCATGTTTAGCTCCCTTTAACCACACCCGCCTAGCAGGTTTGGTCCCTTACCTGCTACCACCATGACTGGCAACTCTTTGACTTGGTCTTTATATTTTACCTTCATTTTCACCATTCCCAACTATTTCACCCGTGTAGGTTTTCAAAGTCACTGAACAATCCTGCAGCTTAGAGCTTCTCTGGGCCATAACTTCCCATACTCAGCCTTTGACAGAACTGTGACACTACACCCCGTATCCACTTCAAACTGCACCATTTTACCATTTAAGTCCAACTGGGTTTTAATGGGATCAACTCTTTCCCACTTAGCCTCTGTCACGTTAAACATTTGTGAACACTTCTTCGCTTCCCTGGTTGGTTGATCTGTAACTTCACGCATGTGGTGTGCATACTTTTTTCGGTTTCCTTCCTTTCCATCATACTGCTTTTTTCCTCCACATGGCCCTTTTAAGCATGACATTTTACAGTTAAAACGACAGTTCCGTGACAAATGTTCACCTCCACACCTGTAACAAGCATACTGACCAGACTTCCCTTGTGAATTATGCTCCATAACCACTTTATGCCTCCTGCTTCCAACCCCTTCCGTGGTTTTCTGTTGTAAATCACGAATGTCTTTAGTCGCTGTCTCTATGGCCTGTGCCAACTTCAAGGCCTTTTCAAGCGACAAGTCAGGCTCCGCTAACAGTCTCATCTGCAATGCCTCAGTCTGTCCCCATAATCACAATGTTGTGCCAGTTCCCTCAACACTGCGACATACTCCATTACCGTTTCATTAGCCATTCTAGTCCTTGAATTTAACTTGAACCTCTGGACTATTGCATTATAATGTGACTGAAGTAAACCTCCAAACTCTGTGAGCGATTTGTCCCCGGTTTATCAGGACTCAATAAGTTCCTCATCAGACTACGCGTTACTGCCCACCGAGCTTAGCAATATGGCCATTATCTGGTTTGCCTCAAAAAAATGTTCTAACACTTCACAATACTCCTCCCAGGTCTGTGTCTGACAGTCGTATGCAACTAGTGACCCCAACATGGAACCCGACATCACACCAGCAGGCCAGCTCACCAGGTTACGACTCGGAGGCATCCCATCAATATGTTATATCCTGGTAAGGAAGGAGACCACACGGTTTATGGAGTTGTAAGGCCTTTCTTTATTAAGAGCCTCCAGGTGCGCACCCATGCTTCTTCACACAACTTCTGCAAGTCACCTACTACACAGAACCAACAGGTTACCAGAGAATATAGAACCAACAGTACATGCTGAATTCCCCACAGCACCCCTACAGTACAACAACCACATTACCAGCCCGAATACTACAAAAACGCACCCTCCAAGGCTAAGAATAGAGCATCCATGGGACCAGACGACATCCTGGTCTGTGTACTAGATGAACTATAAAATGAACTGGCACCTCACCTAAGTGTCATGTTTAATCATAGCCTCACCTCAGGCTTCACGCCCATTGACTGGAGCACAGCTACAGTTATCCCACTCCACAAGGAGGGATCCACCTTGGATCCTGGGAACTACTGCCCCATCAGTCTGATGAGCCTGGTCTGCAAGGCCATGGAATGTATTATCATAGAACTTATAAACAAAGACATTGGCAACCTTCAAACACTGTACCCCACCCAGTTTGGGTTCGTGAAGGGCCGATCTTGTCTCCTGAACCTAATTGACTTCTTCGACTCAGTCTCCAGAGCTGTGGATGAGGGTAAGGCAGTCCACACAGCCTATCTGGACCTCGCCAAGGCCTTTGACACCATCCCCACTCTGGAATCATAGATAAACTAACTAAGCTGGGCATTAATCTCTATGTCACTTGATGGGTTGCCAACTGGCTTACTGACAGAACCCAGACTGTAAAAGTAGCTGACTCCAAATCCAGCTCCAGACAAGTGACAAGTGGAGTACCTCAGGGTTCAGTCCTGGGACCGCTCTTGTTTGGCATCTACTTCTCTGAAGTACAGGCTAACACTAAGGGACTGTGGCTAACAAAGTTCACAGATGACTGCAAACTGGAAGCCATTATTGAATCCCCAAATGATGTGGATATTCTACAAAAGGGCCTTATACAAACAGATTCATGGTGCCAGACCCATGGGCTCAAGCTTAATGCCAAGAAATGTATAGTTATCCCCTTTGGAAAAAAACATGTACCCATGAATTACCACATAGGTGGCAGTACACTAAACACTGAATGTGCGATAAGAGACTTAGGGACACAGGTGGACAGTGGTCTCACCTTTGATAATCACATTGCCACAGCAGTCAGGAAATCCTTCTATGTGGCACACCTCATCACTAAGTGCTTTTCATCCAGAAAAAAGGAGGTCATTGTCCCACTGTACTCATCCCTCTTTAGACCCATTATAGAATACAAAGCCCCATTTGGTATGTACCTCTCAAGACATCTGCAACAACTGGAAAGGCTGCAGAAATACCTCACTAAAAGAATCACAGGCTTAAAGCAGATGCCCTTTGCTGACCATCTAAAAACATCCCCAGCTATACTCTGTCGCATATCATCTACTCAGAGGTGATCTCTGCTTAACATACAAGGCCATGTCAAACCCAGAGCTGTTGGACATGCTACAATTAAAGAAATCCCAATCCCTCAGAGCCACACACTCCAGCGATCTAAACCTTGTCATCACAATGAACAAAACATGCTGGAGGGATAGGTTCCTGACCCAGAGAGTCCCCAGGCTCTGGACCAGACTGCCCATACATGTCATGCAGAGTGCCTCTTTGGCCCTCTTCAAAAGGAACCTTGATGATTGGATGGGAGATAGGAAATTCACCCCCGGGGTCACGTCAGTTGCCCTGTTAGACAGGGGTTCCAGGGAAGTAAATATTGTGGGAAGAAATAGCCAGGGAATTGTTATGGCTAGGCTTGTATAGGCCCTAGGGTCGATAGCCTAGTATCAACCTATGAACCTATGAACCTATAAAGTATTTTCCAAGCTATATGCATCAATAAGTGAGTCTTATAGCCTAGTAAGACAATTTTCATCTATATCTCACAGATGGAACACCCATCCTGAAAAATTTAATACATTTAATGCTCTAAGTACCTGGCATATGGGCCAATCAAAAATTGCTAAACACGGAGCTTCTTGTGTTCTGCATTAAACACGAGAAGCTCCGTGTTTAGCGATTTTTGATTGGCCCATATGCCAGTATATGGGCCAATCAAAAATCGCTAAACACGGAGCTACTTGTGTTGAATGCAGAACTGCAATGCATTAAACACGAGAAGCTCCGTGTTTAGTGCAGAGCTACTGAGCGAGCTCAGTTCTTTAATGTGGAACTGTGTTCAGCATTAAAGAATTTTTTTTTTTTTTTTCTGGTCATGAAGACCTTTTTTTTTTTTTTTTTTTTTTTTTTTAGGTCTTCACTTTTGAGAGACTTTCTTTTTTTTTTGTCCCTACCTGGGGGACTGGAAATCTGGCAACCCTGCATACAGGTGAGTACATTTAAACTACATTTAAAATATTACAGTCATCTAACCTTTTAAATCAGTTTTGTGTGTTGTGTTTGCTCTTGATCATGATGAGTTAAAGCTATTAATTTAAGGCAGGTAGTGCTTTTGGTTTCTGTGTTTGGCCTAGCTTTTCTTACTGGGCCCTTTTTATTGCATTTTAGTAACTCTCTCCAGAATCTGAAGCTACAGCTATAAATTGATTTGGGTTTTACAGTATCCATTGTTATTTTCTGGGCTCTTAAGTTGATTATCAGCATTGCTCATCTAATTCTGTGTTTTAGACACTTTTCAAACTTAAAACAAAAAGCCAGCTTTGGCTGTGGTAATTAACCCAGCCTCCTGGTATTTTACAGACAAGCAGTCAGCCATCTTAGTCTTGGGACTGCTGGAAGCTTGGAAACTTGAAAACAAAGCATTTGGACTACATTTTGCATTGAGGGAAGTACATTTAAACTATATTTACAATATTGCACTTATCTTACCTTTTAAATCAGTTTGTATGTTGTGTTTGACCTTTATCTGAAGTTAAAGCTATTAATTTAATGTGTTTTTTTAGTCTGCAGTGCATTTTGGTTTCTGTGCTGGGCTGAGGTGTTCAGAGTGCACCCTCATTTTATTGCATGCTTACTAACTCATTACATTTTACTAGCTCTCTTTTGAATTTGTTCTGCACATACTTGCTTTTCAGCTGCCTTCTCCTACTGTATATCTGGCCTTGGAAGCTCCTCCCAGTTTTATCCCATCTCTTACTTGTTACTGACAGAAGAAACGGGGAAGGCCCTTCCTTAGACTGTTAATGTACTTTGAAATTACCTTAAAGTGTGTATGTCTTCCTCATTGCTGGTTTGTCTGCTTTTAAAGTTACTCGTAGCTAGTTGATAGATTTGTTTCTGATACATTTTTATCTGTGGCTAATGAAAATGTGTTTTTTACATTAAGAAGACGTGACTGCAATTCTAGTGGCAGAATTAAGGTAATCTGGTCTGTTTGAGATGAGAAACACACAGGCAGGCTTAAGTGAGAATTACTTGTAGTTAGTTGCTTGATTTTTTTCTGATACCTTTTCACTTTTGGCTAACTAAAGTGCATTTTTACATTAAGAAGAGTGGGACTGCAGTTTTGATACCTCTCAACCGTCCAGATTTCGCCTCATTTTTTTGGTCTGTTCCTCATAAAATTTATGATTTTTCTGGCAAATTACTGGGATGATCTGAGGACTGAATTCACTAAATAATGATAACCTGGTTCAAGGCTCCCGAGAGCACCCCAGCACTACCAGGTTATACCTCATACCATGCGTTTCAGCCCCAAAACTTGGACCGAACCACAAAAGGAGGGGGAGTATCAATATTCATCAAAGATACCCACACCTTCAGGTTGGTGGCACAGCACGAAGCATCGGAGACTATCCATGTGCAACTAACAGTGGGTAAAACTGCCTTCCAGTTTATAGCCTGCTACAGACCACCCTCCCAAACCCAGGAACCCCACTCGGCCTTCCTGAGACCACTGGAAAATATGAAGGTCTCTCCAAACACCATTATATTGGGCGACTTCCACTACCCAAACATAGACTAGGAGCATTACTCTAGCTCCAACACCCTAGCCCAAAGGTTCCTAGAATGTATAAACTCAAATGCTATGGAACAACTTGTTACCACTCCCACAAGAGGGGAAAACATACTGGACCTGATCATCACCAACATGGGGACTCTATGCTCCAAACCAGAAGTGTATCCCTCACTGGTAAGATCAGACCATAAACTAATCTCACTGGATATTCACATCCCGACCCACCCCCTGCCCAGAAAACCACAGTGAAAGACTTCTCTAAAGCAAATTTCACACTCCTCAAAACAGAGGTGGAATCCTTCAAAGCCCCCGGGCCTGTGGAAAATATGGCCCAGACCGCAGAATCCTTTATAAACGCATTCTATGAACACCTTCAGGAATGCATGGATCATGCAATCCCAAATAAAACCAAGACCCAATCCTCCAAAGGCAGATGTCCTGTCTGGTGGACCCCAGCCATAAACAAACTATACAATAGAAGGAGGAAGCTACTACATGATAGAGCAAAATCCCAAAAAGGGAAGGCATCTCTAATCAGTATTAGCAAAAAACTACGGGCACTCATAAAATCGTCTAAGGCCAGCTTCGAGAGAAAAATTGCACAGGACACTAAGGATAATCACAAGGCTTTCTTTAGTTATGTTAGGAACCTGGGTGGGAATTCCCAGATATGCTCAGAATTAGTCCAAAATGACAAAAATACACCGAACCCACAGACATTGCCAACATCCTAGCTGACAGGTTCAGCGCAAACTCCTCCCACCAAAGGGCAAATATCTATCCCACCAGAGTGCTGCCCCCCTGACATCTCAGATGCTCAGGTAAGAGCTGCCCTCTCCAAAGCAAAAAACACAGCATCAATGGGACCAGACGGTGTCCTGGGCTGCGTCCTACATGAACTCCAAGAAGAGCTAAACCCAAACCTAAAACTACTGTTCAATCTCAGCCTTACTACAGGATATGTAGCCAAAGAGTGGTGTACAGCAACAGTGGTCCCTCTCCACAAAGATGGTGTCTCAACGGATCCTGGAAACTATTGCCCCATAAGCCTGACTAGCTTGGTCTGCAAAGCTATGGAAAGGATCATCATGGACCTCATAAATAAAGATATTGGGGACCTACAGACACTGGATCCTACCCAGTTCGGTTTTGTTAAGGGCAGATCCTGCCTCTTAAACCTGGTTGATTTCTTTGAAACAGTCACCAAGGCCATTGACGAGGGGAAGGTGGTCCACACAGCCTACCTGGACCTCGCAAAAGCCTTTGATACAATACCCCACTCGGGCATTATAGATAAGCTCACCAGCTTAAATATAAACCCCTATGTCACTAGATGGGTTGCAAACTGGCTCAAGGACAGAACCCACATGGTTAGAATTGCTGGAGCCATGTCAGATTCCAAACCAGTTACAAGTGGCGTCCCACAAGGCTCAGTCCTGGGACCTCTCTTGCTCAGTATATATTTCTTGGAGGTACAGGCCAACACGGAAGGACTGTGGCTGACCAAGTTCGCAGATGACTGCAAACTGGGCGCCATAATAGACTCTCCAGCCGACACAAGCATCCTCCAAAAGGGCCTCATAGAAACAGACAACTGGTGACAGAGCCATGGCCTCAAGATAAATGCCAAAAAGTGTATAGTCATCCCCTTTGGCAAAAACAAAGTGCCCACAAATTACCACATTGGTGGTAATCCATTAAGTACAGAAGAAGTAATTAGGGACCTGGGGACCCAAGTTGATAGCAATCTCTCATTTGACAACCACGTGGCCAAAGTGATTAGAAAAACATTTTATATAGCCCACCTAATCATGAAGGGATTCACATCTAGATCAGGGGAGGCCATCGTGCCACTTTACTCATCCCTCATCAGGCCCATAATTGAGTACAATGCCCCTTTTGGGATGTACCTTACCAGACACCTGCAGCAACTGGAAAGACCCCAAAAGTACCTCACCAAGAGGATCAAAGGGCTCAAACAGATGCCATATGCTGCCCGGTTAAAGAAACTCCAGCTCTACTCAGTGGCATACTGCCTGCTCAGAGGCGATCTGTGCCTGGCATATAAAGCCATGTCCAACTCGGAATTAATGGTCATGCTGCACCTCAGAAAATCCAAATCCCATCGAGCTACGCGCTTGAGAGACTTGAACCTCAGCACTGAAATAAATAGGACATGCTGGAGGGACAGATTCATAACCCAGAGGCTCCCTTCACTCTGGAATAAAATCCCAGTTCAGGTTAGGTAGAGTCCCTCATTGACTCTCTTCAAGAGGAATCTTGATGAGTGGATGGGAAATCATAGGTTTACCCCGGGTATCACTTCTGTGTCACTGTTAGACAGAGGCACAGTATACTAACCTCGAAAAAGGGCATAGCAAAATTAATTTAAAATGGGTGGCGAAAGCCAAACACACTCTGGCTAGGCTTATAAATGCCCTAGGGCAGATAGCCTAGTATGAACCTATGAACCTATGAACCTATATTTATGTATCAGACTTCATACCCATCAGAAAAATGCATGCTAAGACAAATTATGTTATTCTAGCAACTTTCTAAGTTTATAAGAGAAGCATTTAAAATCTGTCCCTATTTTTGGGCCTTTGTCCAGATTTTTTGCACTAAGAGGTTGAGAGGTATGAGTGGGAGTACAAAGGTAGCCTGGTCTGTGCAAGATGGAAAACACACAGGGGAGCCTTAAAGTGAGAACTACTTGTTGTAGCTAGTTGCTTGATTGGTTACTGATATCTTTCACTTTCAGCTAACTAAAGTGTGTTTTACTTTAGGAAGACTGAAACTGCAATTCTAGTGGCAGTAGTAAAGTAGCCTGGCCAGTTCAAGTTGGGATACGCACTTGGAGGCTTAAAGTAAGATTGTTTTGTTAGCCAGAGGGCTTTTTATTGACTTAGTTGTTTGGTATTAATCTGCACTTGAAAGCTACTTTACTGTACTTTCACATTAAGAAGTTCCAGGTTCATCCATCTTGAGGCAGAAGGTATTTACTTGGTCTCTCTGAGTTGAGAAGCATTCCAGGGAGCTCAAAGTGTAGTCATTTATTGGTCAGAAGGCATGTGATTTCGTTTTCAGCTTTTTTTTTTTGTTGTCTACTAAAAAGTAGGTGAAGTTTTACAGAGCTGTTCATTGCTCAGTAGCAGTATTATAAAGCTAATACCACTTTAACTTGTAGCACAGAAAGGTTTTGCATGGAGCTGAGCTTAGGGCAGTTACTTAATACCTCAAACAGCACTAATATCAGATCACAACACTGTCTAACATCTAGCCTTAGCCCTAGGCACCACTCAGGTGACCCCTGTAAAACCAAGTCCCTAAACCAAAATACCACAAACAAAATTTAGTTTCTGACAACATGGATTTGCCATTTCGTAATGTCTCTATGGCCAGCATGATAGTCATGGGCATCCTAAGACAATATTACTCAGACAACCTTTTAATCATTAAAGAAACTACACAGTATGCGAGAGATGTACATACATAACTTCCTTGGCAGCAAAAATCTCTCTTACAAACAAGGTTGCCAAGAACACACACTGCATCCTTTACACATACTATTCACCACACACATAGACCTTCTTGTGCTGAAGCACTTTAAAGAAATCTCTTCAAACCTAAAAGATCTCCTAAGACATCAAATGGCAACACCTATCTTTAGCAATCACTAAAGCACAAAACAAAAGCAACACCTACCACTATACATAAGCCGAAACCCAATGATTCCCCCAAGAACAAAGCTCATGCAAACACTTTATCTAATACTCTTGTTTTAAGGGATTCTTATTGTACGACACACAGATGCCCCTCTCACCAGGCTGGACAAGGAGAAGATAACTTTTAGTCACCTATTTGGAGCCAGGATCTGCAATATCACATACATACTCAGGTCACTGCACCACAGGTATCAATATAACTGTATCATAGTCCATGTGGATGTAAATGATCTGAGACATAACTCTCTGGACTATATGAAAAGACATATTACGTATCTCTCTGAATATATGTCACAGATAGGTGCATACTTTCCACTGCGCAGCATTCTAACTTTATCAACAATGATGCCACAGTATGAACAGAAAATGATTGATTTTAATAATTGGCTTAGTTTCTGATGTCATTTCAGGGGGAATCCAGTATCTGTCAGCATAGGCAGGCATGTCTAACTGGCCACGTTGCTTTGTCAAGGATAGTCTGCACCTGCCGCCTTGGCTTTTGGATATTGGCAAACATTTTATCTACCCCTTAGAGCCTTTTTAGGCAATTTCAAAATGACAAAAGTACCAACATAGCGCAAAAAAAAAAAAAAAAACAAGGTGTTACTCACTCTGGAGAATGTAGACATCTGTGCAGTTACCGAGGCTTGGTTTAAAGCTGCAGAAAGTACTCCATCAGTGGAAGGCTGCCATGCCTTTCACACATTTAAACCAACAGCAGCACAGACAGGGGCTAAAGATGGAGATGGTGGAGGTGTCTTGCTCTACATTAGCAACAATTATTCTAAAGCACAAAAACTACATCCTATTAAGTGACAGTTTGTCAAAATTCACGGCTCCCCAGACCCCAAGAACACTGCTACCTATGCAGAATTATTTACAGAAAGCCTGTACAAATGTAAATGGCTGCATTGAGGCTACTGTTCTACCAGAAGTAAGCTCAGAACTAACACCAAAATGATTCCCTCTGGTGGAATCCTCGCCTTAACAGGCTATATAACAAAAGAAAAAAGTCATGGTCAAAATCAGAATGAGCAGCTCTTACAGAGCTCTCAAACAGCATTAGAAACCCCAGAGCAAAGTGTAGATCAGAGTGTGTGTTGTACCTTTGAGAGTCATTTCAGTTAGTGAGCATGTGCATATAAGTACTAAGCACATGCAAGCAAGAGTGCCATTTTGATAGAACAGCCAGAGTCAAAGCATGCATGTGTGTAGCAGTTAGTCAGTTCATTTAAGTTTAATGTTTCAGTCATCCATCCTGATGTATTTGTGTGTAATAAACTACTTAAATGAACACCCAGCCTCATCGTGTTGTTGAATACACAAGCAGAGTGACACGGTGTCAGAAGCGGCATGTCTAAAATGATGTGGTGCCAGAAAGGGGTCCGAAGCAAAACTTTATCAAGACCACGAGGTGCGCAATTACAGTTGGAGGAATATACAGGAGTGAATCATCCCTGCTCAAATGTCTTGCAAACAGGTCAGAAAAACAAATCCGGGTACCAAATATGAAACGAAGCATTCAAAACATTCAAAATTACTTTCTAATTAAATGAAATGTTCAAAATTACGATATATTGATAAAAATACTTGAAATGCTTACAAAAGTGCTTGAAATAACTTCTGAATTGCATAAAGTATTTAAAAAAGAGAAAACAACTGTATTTTTTCACTATGTGCTTTTTTCATATTAACTAAAGGTATTTGAGATAACCGAGGTGTGCAAAGTGTTCACATGTTTGTGCAGTATTACAGTACAGTTATTTCACTACATACATTTTGAAGAGACTGTGGTGCAGTTGAATATTTTTTCGAGTACCTCGTATATATGTATGTGAATTTGAATATAATTACAGAAGCATTTTGTTGGCATGGCAGAAGGATTTCGCAGACCTAGTCCACTTGTGTTTGATAATAATGTTGCTGAAAACTGAACAGTGTTTGAGCAGTACGACATTTTCATTCAGGCTGCTTTTCCTGACAAAGACGCACATACCAAGGCATTTATACTGCTTAATTTAGCTGGTTCAGAAGCTATTAAAAGGAAGCATTCATTTTTGTATACCCCAGCTATGAATGCGGGGAGGGGGAAGACCGTCATATTGTGGTATTGGCTAAAACACTGGAAGACCCTGAGTGCTTAAAAACGTAACTTTAGAGAAATGTAACTCCCAAACAAATATGACAGTGGAAAGGCACATATTTTACACAAGGGATCAAAAGTGTGGTGAAACTTTTGCAGCATATATAACTGCACCAACTGCAGTCCAGGTATACGTTCTTACAAAACTTCTTTACTTAGTTAGCGCTTTCATGCAGACACTTCTTCAGACAAAATTACAAACGTGTATTGCAGTTAATATATTCACATACACAATTGGTTCATTAAACAATTAAGAACAATTGATTGAGTGTGAATCAAATTTCACAATTTAAGCAAATGCAGTACTAGAATCTATCTAAAAAGATCAACATTCAAAAAATTTTGTTTAATTTTTGTATATAAAAAAATCTATTTTTATCTAATATGTATTATATAAATGTAATAAGCAATAAACTTGAAGTTTTATTTTTGTGAATAAGCATTTTATGCATTTCAAATTTATAGTATGGTGTTGGTATTTGTATAGAACGCTACTATGTATGTGAAATACATTTTGAATGTTGATCTTTTTAGATAGATTCTAGTACTGCATTTGCTTAAATTGTGAAATTTGATTCACACTCAATCAATTGTTCTTAATTGTTTAATGAACCAATTGTGTATGTGAATATATTAACTGCAATACACATTTGTAATTTTGTCTGAAGAAGTGCGGAGAGTGTCTGCATGAAAGCGCTAACTAAGTAAAGAAGTTTTGTAAGAACGTATACCTGGACTGCAGTTGGTGCCGTTATTTTTCTTGTTTTACTGGTTTTATTTTATTTTTTTGTTTGGAGTTTATGGCTAACAATAGCGGCATCCAACCATCACAGCCCCTCGTCACGTTCGCATCCAACACCGATACTGGGTCGCCTATTAATGAAGACAGCCGACCAGATGGTAACTTAACGGCTTTAATACAACGTCTAACACAACGTGTAGACGACTTGGCAACCCAATTCAATACCCGGTTTCCTGAGACAACACCGGTAGTTCGGCCGAGAACAGGAGTCAGTTTTCAACAGACCCCATTCATTTTGAGGTCTACACCAGATGACAACGCCGTTGAGCAACTGAATACATCTTGTAACTCAACGGACAATATTCCTAATGCTCAACCGATAAGGACTGAATCTAATTTAAATGGAGGTAACACTGTATCTAATTCAAGAACTCATATGCCTATTAACAGAACTCCTTTGTTAATCGACTTTATTAAAGCACCTGACAATATATTTCACAATAATAACATCCAAACTAGCAATGCTGAACAAAATGAACTTACTAGTGGCAGTAATATTCTTTCCAGATTAAAAGAATTTGACATGGTTCTTTTAAAATACAAGAAATTACAAGCGGAAACTTTATACTTTCGTGAATGTATTAATCAAGGCATCGTACCGAAGGGACTAAGGCAGTGGAAGTACCCTTCAGGAGTAATTATTTTATTTATTTATTTTATTTTATTTTATTTTTTTTTTTTTTTTTTATTTTACATTTGTTGACCGGGCTGGTCTAGCTGGATACATGTCCATTTTCAGTAGAGGCCCGGGGAGAAAAGCTCCACAAATAAAGAGGTAGTTAAACATATCATTCAAGTATAGAGTTATAGTTATAACATTCAAAGAGGAATCAAACATATAAGTAGTACAATTATTTAAAAGAAGTACAATACCTATAATGAACAAGCATTAGAATTAGTTGAGTCCTTAGGTTAGTGGCTTTAGTAGGGACTTTCGTGGGCCAGGAAAGTTTTAGTATTAGTCAGGATTAGAGCAGGGGCAGAGCCATTGGGACTTTAATAGGTCTTTGAGGTGTTTTTTGAATTGGTAGAGAGAGGTCATGTGTCTTAGGTTATTTGGGAGGGCATTCCAGGATTTGCCAATGGAATTTGCATAGAGTGCTTCGCCTCCCAAGTTGTTAGACTTGATGGTTTCAATTAGTAGACTTTTGGATGACCTAAGGGATGTGAGGTTGGAGTAAGGGGTAAGTATTTTGTTCAGTGAGGAGTTTTATCTGGATGATTAATTATTTTGAAGGCCTCAGAGAGTTGGTTAAGTTTGAGAGTATTGGAGAGTTCTAACCACTCGAGGGTCCTTAGATTTTGGCAGTGATGGGTCCGATAGGGCATCCCTGTTATAAATCTGGCTATGTGGTTATAGCTAGTAGACAGTTTGTTGAGTTCCTTCTTGTTGAGGAAGGAGAATACCGCGCGTGAGGAGTGTAGACAGAAGGTGGGTCCTAGCAATGGTAAGTTTGGTGTGCGGAGTTAAGAAAGTTTTTAATCTATACAAAGACCCGAGTTTTTTGTTTACAGACTTAATGGTCAGACTGACATGTGTATCAAATTTAAGTTTGTTATCTATGGTCACCCCAAGAAGTTTGGTGTGGGAGACGGGTTCGATTATGATTCCATTGTTGGAGGACACGCAGAAGGATGGGGTAGTGGCATTAGGTGGTTCTTTTACTTGGGAGGTATTTAGTGTGGGGAAAAATAGAAGTAATTTAGTTTTGGATGGATTTAGTAGAAGCTTTAGTTCTGAGAACCATGTTTCAACTAAGGAGAAGCAATTTTGGGTAGCAACTTGGAGTTTAGCAAGAGAAACGTCCGAGCATATCAGGGTGGAGTCGTCTGCGTATTGAATGCAAGTGGCTTTAGGAATGATCGTATGTAAACTGTTAATAAATAGGGAAAAGAGAAGGGGGCCAAGTATAGATCCTTGTGGCACACCTATATTAGTGGGGAGAAGGTCTGATAGCCTGTTATGCCACTGAACCGCCTGCTTTCTACTCGATAGGTAGTCATTAAACCAATTTATTGTTGATTTACTAAGATGAAAGGTTTGCAGTGTTTGTATTAGTAGTTGGTGGTTCACCATATCGAAGGCTTTTGATAGGTCAAGAAAAAGCGCAGAGGAAATAAGTTTGTTATTGCGGCTTTGGTTGATTGAATCTACAAAGGAGAGAAGAGCAGAGGTTGTGCTGTGATGGGGGCGGAATCCATGCTGTGTGTTAGATAGGAGGTTGTGATGAGAAAGATGGGTAATGAGCTGTTTGTGAACGCAGCGTTCCAGGATTTTGGCTAGAGGAGACAGTATAGCTATTGGCCTGTAGTTAGATGTGTCAGTGGAGGATCCACCTTTATGGAGAGGGATGATATACGAGATTTTCCAGATTGAGGGGATAGAAGATTCAGATATAGATCGGTTGATCAGGATTGAAACAGGGTAAGCAATGGCGTCAGATGCTATTTGTAGGTAGTTGGCTGGGAGTAGGTCAGCCGCTAAGGTAGTTGGTTTGAGTTTTTTCAAGAGGGTACGAATGTAGGAGGTAGGTGTGGGTTGTAATTTAAGGGAGGACTGAGTAGGGTTTTTAGTTGAGGTTGTGGAGGAGGGAGTATTGGAAAGCTGGTTGGCGAGAGACTGGATGGTCTCCGTAAAAAATGTATTGAAAGTGTTAGCTATTTCACTTGGATCTTTGCCTATTAGTTTACCAGGGGTGGGGGTGGTCGATTTTCCTGGACGAAGGAGATGATTGAAGCCAGCCCAGAATTTTTTGGGATTATGCTGGTGTTTGTCTTGGAGGTGGCAAAAATGTTGTTTTTTGTCCATCAAGACGGCTGATTTGGTTGAGTTTCTAAGCTGAAGAAACTTGATCCGGTCCAGGGGGCTTTTGGTAGCTCTCCATTTATTCCAGGCCTGGTCCCGGAGTTTAATTTTGGATTTGGTGTCTTTTGTTAGCCAAGGAGCAATACGTTCCTTGGTCCTGGTCAGTCTTTTAGGAGCGTGAGCATCAAGTATCTTAAGGAAAGTGTCGTTAAAATAAGAGACACTGTCCTCTAAGGGGAGCGTTTTTAGGGAAGACCAGTTACATGCTTTGAGGTCAGCAAGAAAATGTTGTGGGACAAAATTCTTACTGTTCCTGACCAGCCTGGTTTGGTGATGGTTTGGTGTTGTACATTTGTGTTTTAAGATAAAGGTAATAAGGTGGTCACTAAGGTCATTGGGAAGAGTCCCTGCAGTATAGTTATTTGGGGCTTTATTAGTGAGGATCCAGTCAATGATGCTCTCCTTTTGTTGAGCATTCCCAATTCTGGTGGAAGATAGTATATTTTGAGAGAAGCCATGCAAGTTAATGGGGAGAGGATTTGAGTGATTGGAGTAGTGGGACCAATCAATATTAACGTCACCTAGTATTATGGTTTCTTGGGGAAGGGTTGTAGCTAACCAATTAAGGATATGTTCAAGGTTTTCAACGTTATTTCCTGGTGGTATATAGACTACAATGAGATTAATACTTTTTTGTTTGTTGAGGGATAGCTTTAGGGCAAGCAGTTCAAGGTTAGGAATTTTTGGGGGTTGGAGGGGTTTCATAGTGACGCTCAGCGTATTCTTAAACATAACGGCTGTTCCCCCACCCTTTCTAGTTAGACGATCAGATCTGAGAACGTTATACCCAGGAGGGATGATTTCTTCATCCTTGGTGCTAGGTTTTAGCCATGTTTCCGTTAGACACATAATGTCTGGGGAGTGGGTTGCAAGCATGGCATGTAAGTTATGGACCTTATTATTGATACTTCTTAGGTTGAGGTGAAAGATAAGGAGGGAGCCTGCTGAGGTTCTAGCTGAATTCAGGATGTTGAGGCCTGGATCGGAGTTAGGGCCTGGGTTGGGGTGGATGTCGCCATCTTTTATGATGGATTTTTTCAAATAGTCAAATATCTTTTGGAGTTTAATTTGTAGTTTGAGGGTGTCCTTAGAGCTAGGTGCTTTAGGGTGGCGAGGAGTAAGATGAGGTGTTTTGAAGAACTGGTTATTACCGGGGTAGTGAAAGGGGGGGATGAGATTGGAGGGTTTTTGGGAGTGAAGAGAGGTGTGTCCATTTGGGAGGTGGGCTCCTACTAGGGGTAGAGTTTCGTAGCTTGTTAGATGATAGGATATAATGAGAAGAAATGATATGAAGGGGAGGATAGTAAACAATTGTCTATCCATGGTGAGAGGAGAGGTTGGTGAGTATGAACTGCTGATAGAAAACTTTTGAGAAATAGGGAATTAACAAGGCTAAGGGGGGAAAAAGGAGGGAGGAATAAGTAAAGGTTGGAAGTGGGCGGTCCCAGGGAGTAACCTTAGTTGTAAAGGCAGTACCAGGAAGTGGGAGGGAATTGAGTCAGATGGAGGGACAGTTGTGGTTGGTTAGCCGTAGAGGGGGATGGGCCAAATGACCCTATAAATGTAGAGATAGTGGGGGCGGGTGGGAAAAGGGGGCAGGGTGGGGAGCGGAGTGAGCCCGGCGAGGCGAGCGAGCGGGACTACACCACCCAGGTTTTCCCTGGGTCCTAAAGAAACCTGCGAGTACAACGTAAGCTTGCTTATTTTACTTTCCTTTAAGTTCAATGTCCGCTAGCAGAGCCAGAGGGATAAAATAGCTGGTGTGAGAAACTAGTAAGACACAAATACTGCCACAGTCACTAGATACAATATACACTTTGGGGTTTGAAAGGTCCTTTAACCTGGGATTTTGAGTCTTCTATTGACTAGTTTCAATAGACCTGGGTGGAGGCTGGTCTGTGCGTTCGCACCAGGGGTTCTTGTAGGTCAGCGTCGGGAAGTTAGGATCCACGCGATGGACATCGAGTGAGGGGGGTTATCTAAAGAGACAGAAGTAAGAGAGATGGAAGGCTTATCAACAAACTACAAGTTAGCTCTAGCAGGTTACGACTAGAACACCACAGCAACATACAAATATCAGTTAGTAACAGCAAGGGGTCATAGTGTACTCAACACTCTAGGCACTAGCAGTTAGCAGTCTACAGCCATGCGTGAGTCCCGCAAACAGTTTAGCCAATAGTGATTTTACAGGTTGCTCAAGGATAAACTTAGGTACACATGAATATCAGTACAAGGCAGCATTTTTAAGCAACGCTCCACCAAATCTTGAACATTAGTGTCAGCAATTTAGGCAAAAAGGAAAACAGAAAATGTCCATCACTCGTTTTATGCAGTACTCGTTTTATGCTAAGGCCCTTCAGCGTGGGAGCGCACAGTAACCAACAACACAAGCGTATGTTAGTGTTAAAACGCTATTATGCTGTTTGCTTCTCCTGTTTAAAGCGAGTAAAGCAAGGTACAAGAAATCACTCCCTAGGCTAGATTTACATTATTATAAGCCTTCTAAATATCAGACAGAAGTAGTGGTAAAGGTTGCCAAACACCACGCTAGTATGCTGTTTGCTTCTCCTGTATAAGGCGATTAAAGCAAAGTACAAGAAATCGCTTACTAGGTTAGTTTTACAGTAGGTTAGCCTTTTCAATAACAGTAGTAGTAAAGGTTGCAAAACAGATCTTTGTTCGTTAGGTCGTAAAACAAGACACAGCAATAAAACGCTAACAATAGATGCACTGTAGTTTGCAGACAGTAGAAAAACCTGCCCTAACATTAGTGACCAAGCAGGGCGTTACACTTTAGGTCAAAAACACAAAACACAAAACACAGTAGTTGACGCTAAGCATGGATGCACTTTAGCTTGCATGTATTAGAGGAAACATACCCTAACTCTTGTAACCGAACAAGAGGGCCAGTCTGGATCTGTACTATTCCATTGAGGAGATAACAGTAATGGCGGAAAAGCCGGTTGAGGGTAGTGCTACCTCGCTGACGTCAGGCAGGGACTACACCACCCAGGTTTTCCCTGGGTCCTAAAGAAACCTGCGAGTACAACGTAAGCTTGCTTATTTTACTTTCCTTTAAGATTAAAGATTAAAGATTCTGTCTTCCACAAACAACTTATCCAGTTCTTTAACCAGCAAGGACTTAACTTTTTGGAACTGCTTATCGGAGCATATAACAACCAAATGGTTGACTTGAAGACACAACTTGAGATACTAGAAAAAGAGATTAAAGATGATAGGGATTTTCACAGTTATGAATATGACTTTGGGCGTATTTTCATTAGTATCAATTCACTATTGAACAAAATTAATGAAACAAAAAAGCGCAAACTTAATAGGGATAAAATAGCTTATAACAAGAACTTGGCATATCCCGACCCTCCCCTTTTGTATAACACAATGGGGCAGTCCCAAGCGGCATCACGTTCAACTTCAAACTCTAATTTTAACAATAACAATGACCAGAGTTTGGACATTGACCTAGATGAGTTTCCTCCACTTTCTGTGGATTCTCAATCACATAATGGAGAGAATCCTTCGGGTCCTAGAAGAAGTGAAAGAATCCATGAAAAACAACAACAACAGAACCGCAACGACGCCAATAGAGACATGTCCGGTTCGTCTTCGGGTTTTCAACAACAACGGAATTACCGGAATTCCAACTCATTCAAGAACAACAAGGAGACCCAGAACAGGAAATTTTACAACCGCCGCAAGAAATGATAGATTTCTTACACGGTACGCTTATAATTGTTTACAACACCAGCAAAGACTTTAAAGTTTATAACTATACCGCTTTTTCACCTGAACATGAATTTATTGATTTGTTAGCAAAAGGCTTTAACTTTGCTTTGCCTAGTAACCTAAATTTAGCACGTATACTATGTGACCTTAAACTTTATACTCGTAAATTGAATCTAAACACTATGTTTAGAGGTAATGCTGTTATTTTAAATGATGAAAGAGTGCCTAGTACTTATAACCCTCCACTTAACACTCACATAGCAGCATTTGAGAAGGTCTCTGAAATGCATTTTAGGGGATTGTACAACAAATGTAAAAATTCACAGGAAAGCGATATGCATTTTAAACATATGATTCAAACAGTGAAAAGCCATCAAATTAGGGTTATGAAACCCGATAAAGGTGGGGGGGCAGTTTTAATGTATGAAGCAGAATATAATAGATGTATGCAATTAATGTTAGCTTCTGTTAACTACGAAGTTATATCTAGAAACGAGCTTAATCAAGCATGTCTTAAAATCAAGAATACTTTGAATGACATGTTTATAGATGGAAGCCTTTCTTCTGATCTATACCATTATCTTGACATGGTAGCCCCCCGTATGCCTATAATGTTTGGAGTTCCTAAACTTCATAAAGGGTTGTCAAATCCATCTTTTAGACCCATTATTGACGGCAGGCAATCTATAACCTATGCCTGCGCCAAATGGGTCGACAACAAACTAAAAAGTATTTTAAAAAGTGAATCACAGATCTGCATTGATTCATGGCATGTCTTGAAAAATCTTAATTCAATTCCCTTCCATGAAGATTACAAGTTTGTAACAGCTGATATCACAAATTTGTATACAGTTATTCCGCAGGACACAGGCATTGAATGGGTTAGGGACCTGCTCTTGCTTAAACGCATCAATGGTGCTGAGATTGACTTAATAATTGCATTATTAGAACTGGTGTTGAGTAATAATTATTTTTTGTTTAAAGACAAGATTTACTTGCAAAAAACAGGGGTAGCGATGGGCTCCCCCTGTGGCGGTACATTCGCCAATTCTGTTATGGCGTTCTGGGAAAGAACTTATTTGTTCAATGATATTACCTTTAAACAGATAGTCGTATGGTATACGCGATACCAGGACGACGTTTTTATGTTAGTTAAAGGAAATGAGGAACAAATTAATATATTGATGCATAACATGAATTCTTTCACTTCTTTTCTGGAATTTTCTTTTGTATTAGAAAAGGAACAAATTAACTTTTTGGACATCTTAATTGGTAAAGACTTTGTCAAAAAATGTTTTGTTACTAGCATATATAGAAAAAAACTATATAGTAATTCACTATTACATTTTACTAGTAACCATCCGTATATGCAGAAAAGAGGCATTGTGAAGGGACAATTGGTGAGGGCTACAAGAATGTGCTCAGAAGATTATTTGTTCAACAAAGAATGTGAATTGCTTAAACAAATGTTCCTAAATAGAGGATACCCAAGTAAACTTATTAATAACCTGATTAACGAAATTAAATTTAAACGTCATAATGGTTTACTTCCACCTTTATTAATTCATCACAATATGGTGACATCAACACACGATACAGGGAGTCAACCCATTCAGGAGCAATCAAGCTTAATGGCTGATAACCAAGATATTATTAATTATAGAACATGTATGACTACCCAATTTAATCAACATATTTTTGAATTTAAAAATGTTTTAAATATAAATTGGGAATTAATCACACAGGACACACAATGTAGTGAAAGTTGTGGCCTCAAACCAAGAATTGTATTTAAAAGAACACCATGTCTTAAAACTTTATTAGAACGACCCCTACAACAACATTTAACAACAAAAGGGATGTTTAAATGTGGTTATTGCCACTATTGTAAACATATCCAAACAGGTTCTTCTTTTAGCATTAAAGGAGAAAAGTACTATATTAATGGCAAATATAACTGCCAAACAGATGGTGTAGTTTATGTGGCATTATGCCAATCATGTAATGCGTTTTACTTTGGCAAAACTGAGCGGCCACTGCGACAACGCATATACGAACATATATATGCCATTACCAAGAATAACACCTTTAATGCTTTAGCAAGACATAGTTTAATACACACTGACCATAAATTTTTATTCTTGGTGGTTCAGCACATTAAAAAAGATAAGAGAGGGGGCCCTTGGAACTTGTTGCTAGAGGAACAAGAACTATTATGGCAACTGAAAACTAATGCCCAAGTCCACCCAGGTCTCAATGAGACCTGCTCAATCAAATGTCTGTTAAAGCTTAAGGCTATTACAAGGTAGATATTAATAAAGTAGAAAATCCAATTTATAACTGAACCTGTTCATCAATTTTAAAAATATCAGGAAACTTCAAGTTTATTACTTATTACATTTATATAATACATATTAGATAAAAATAGATTTTTTATATACAAAAATTAAACAAAATTTAATTTTATTTTTGTGAATAAGCATTTTATGCATTTCAAATTTATAGTATGGTGTTGGTATTTGTATAGAACGCTACTATGTATGTGAAATACATTCTGAATGTTGATCTTTTTAGATAGATCCTAGTACTGCATTTGCTTAAATTGTGAAATTTGATTCACACTCAATCAATTGTTCTTAATTGTTTAATGAACCAATTGTGTATGTGAATATATTAACTGCAATACACGTTTGTAATTTTGTCTGAAGAAGTGCGGAGAGTGTCTGCATGAAAGCGCTAACTAAGTAAAGAAGTTTTGTAAGAACGTATACCTGGACTGCAGTTGGTGCCGTTATTTTTCTTGTTTTACTGGTTTTATTTTATTTTATTATTTTTTTGTTTGGAGCATATATAACTGATTTGAGAAACAAGGCAAAAATGTGCAGATTTGGTGATTTGAAAGATGAGTTGATAAAAAGACAGGCTTGTGTATGGTATTAAAGATGATGCAGTGAGAAAGATTTTGCTTTGAGACAGTGGTTTAACTTTGAATAAGGCCATAGAGATTTGTCAAATATATGAGCTCACAGAAAAGCACACAAATATGCATACAAATGAGAAAAGCATGCTTGTAGTAACTTCCAGTGCTAATGTTGGTAGCATGCAGCATGAGGTTAAAAGATACAGGCCTAAGGGCTTGGTTGCTTCAATGAAACCTGAGCCTTTCTAGCAAATTCCAGGACATCCCCAGTAAATTCTAGAGCATGCTCAGTGAAAGAGAGGGGCGAGTCAGCAAAACCTGTGATAAACCTCATAGTCAACTGTTGTAATTGTGGAGGTAGCCATAAGCCCAGATGAGAAAAGTGCTTAGCTTTTGGTCAGCAATGCCGCACATGTAAAAAGTGGAATCATTTCAAAAGGTTCTGTAAATCAAAAGGGACAAATTATTTTATTAAAAGAGTGCTTTCAAAGAGGCAAGTTGATCAACTAGAAAGCTGCCACCCTACATTTTATGTTGATAGTGTGTCAGTGCTTGATGAAACAGTCAATGTAGTAGATTTATGAGCAATGAATGAAGTATTTTGCACTGTTCTGATTAATGCAAGACCTGTAGAGCTCAAAGTTGGTACTGGTTCAAAGTGGAATGTTATATCAGCAGAACTGTTTGCCAAAGTAAGAGCTAGTGAAAAGCTTGATCTGGCAAAGTGTGTGAAGCTTGTTGCTTATGGTGGTGAAGAAATTCAAACCAAAGGCAATGTAGTGCTTTCATATTACTCTGCAGGGAACAGCTATGACTTGCAATTTTACGAAGTCAAGAGGCATGCGCAGCCATTGTTATGCCTCAAAAATAGTTTGAAAATGGGACTGTTTTCATTTAATGCAGAAGTCCACCATGTAAGCACATGTAACAACGATAATTTCGCACAAACTATTTTTTTCTGATTATGCTTAATTTTTTTGAAGATAAGTTAGGCAAACTCCCAGTTGTGTACTCCATGAAGTTAGACCACAAGATTAGCCTAGTTATCAGACCAGCACAGAAAGTTGCCTTGCAAGGCAGAGTCAAAGCTGAGCTAGACAGAATGGTGCATGTAGGAGTAAGTTTTCCAGAAGAAGAATCAACTGAATGGGTATCCTCCATGGTGGTAGCTCATAAAAAAAGCTCAGATGATATTAAAATATGTACTGATCCAAGAAACTTGAAAAAAACACTAAAATGACCTCATTATCCAATGCACACAGTCAAAGATGATGATGCTCATGCCAAATACCACTGTTTTTTCTGTCTTAGATGCAAAAAGTTCACTTTGGCAAATTTTGATTGACCATAAACCTTAATTGCTAACCACTTTCAATACACCATTGGGAAGGCACAGATTTCTGAGAATGCCATTTGGAATAAATTCTGCCAGTAAAGTCTTTCAGCATGCAATGGAGCATTTTTTTTCTGGCAATCCATGTGCTATAATAGTTGATATTTTTGTAGGAGGCAATGGAGAAGTCGAACATGATAGAAACCTCAGGAAAGTTCTGGAACGTACTAGTATAGTAAACCTAAAATTAAATCCTCAGAAATGCAAGTTCAGGCTAAGAGAAGTTCCTTATGTGGGTCATTTGTTTACCATTTCTGGCTTACAACCAGATCCTTCCACGCAAACTGCAATTCTTGAGATGCTAGCTCTTCCTTACAATGTTTTCTTGGCATGGTCAACTATTTGGACAAGTTTATTCCAGGTTTGAGTAACCGTTCAGCACTGCTGAATGAGCTGACATGCAAAGATGTAACCTTGTCCTGTCAGAGCAACACCAAAGAGCATTTGATGTTCTGAAACAGAGAATTGCCAGTCCACCCACTTTAAGATACTATGATGTTCACAAATCTGCAACTCTTTTCTGTGATGCCTCAAAATTTGGTCTTGGTGCAGTCATTCTTCAAGATGGCAGTCCAGTAGCCTATGTGTCTAGAACTTTAACTCAGACCAAGATGCAGTATGCTCAGATAGAAAAAGAGCACTTGGCAATTGTGTTTGCATGTTCAAAGTTTCATGATTATATTCATGGCCAACCTACTTAAATCGAGACAGACCATCAACCTTTGGTCACTATTTTTAAAAAGCCAATGCACACAGTTCCTGCGAGATTGCGATGCATGATGTTGAAGTTGAAAAGTACAATTTTCACTTTGTATACATAAAAGGCAATCTTCTTTATATTGCTGATACTTTATCCAGCTCACCCAGAAGGACCACTGAACAGTATGAAAATGAGAAACCTGATTTTGAAGTCATGGCAGTGAGAATTTTTTCTTCCACATCCCTTGATGAGCTTAGAACTCACACAGCTTCAGATCCATTTCTCCAGAAGCTCAACCACTTTATCAGTTGAGGATGGCCGTTAAAGCAATCTTTTGTACCACCAGATGTGCACCAGTATTTTCCTTACAGAGACAAGGTTTTGATGGAAGATGGTATCATCATGAAAGGTCCAAAAATGATTGTTCAAAAATCCTTGCAACAAGAGTACATTTAAATCTTACATCATGGCCACCCAGGAACTGATTCTACCAAAAGAAGGGTGAGAAGACGAGTATTTTGGCCTTCTATGTCAAAAGATATTGAGAAAGAACTTTTCTGTTTGTAATGTTACTAAACTGCATCAGCAAAAAAGAACCAGTTCAGCTAAGCCAGATTCCTGAACTACCTTGGTCGACAGTACTACAGATGTTTTCGAATGAAATGATCAACATTATTTGGTGTTAGACTCTTATTCAAATTGGTTTGAGATTGACCTACTTCCTAATCTAATGTCCAATATTGTCATTACGAAGTTACAGAGACATTTTTCTGTCCATGGTAGTCTGCACAAAGTCATTTCTGACAATGGTGCACAGTTTACAAGTCAGCAGTTTAAAACATTTGCTGAAACATGGGACTTTATTCATGTTACAAGTAGCCCTAAATACCCACAATGAAACGGCCTGGCTGCACATGCAGTTCAAACTGCAAAACAGCTGTTGGAAAAGTCTAAATGTAACAATACTGATATTTTTCTAAATCTGCTAAATCTCAGAAACATGCCTCATGACAGTCTTCTTAGTTCACCTGCCCAGAGCTTAATGTTGAGACAAACCAGAACCACACTACCAGTCAATAAGAATTTGTTGATTCCAAATGCTAAAAACAACAAAGCAGTAAAGGCTCAACTCCTAAAGAAGCATTTGTCCCAAAAGTCCTACTATGATAAAACCAGCAAGCCTCTGAATCCATTCTGGCTCAGAAATTGTAGTTTATTGGGCATTTGGGCAGTTTTTCCATCCCTTTGAACTTGCTGGTTTAAAAGCCCACATTTGCACCAGTTTGCTCTTGTTTAAGCTCCACGGATCCAGAATTGGCATCCTGCTGACTGCAAGAGCAATTAGAAGGAGAAAAAGATACTTTAAGTGCTTCCATTTTTATTTTTTGCTTATTTACTGCATTCTGCACTCGCTTTTAGTCATTTTTATCTTAATTGCATTTATTTGAACTGTATTCATTTTCATATTGCTACACACTCAAGTGTGCTAGCTTGCACTGCATTTTGAACTGTTTTTATTGCATTTTTAGCTTATTTTCTGATAATAGTAGTTATAAATTTCTTTTCTCCCTTGTTTCCAGCCTTTCATGTGACTAGTGTAGTCCAGACACAGAGTTGCTGTATCCTAGACTGTTTGGGACGTTTCTGAGTCCCCCCTCAGGCCTTTCTGTGTTGGAAGGAAGCCTTCTAGCTAATCAGTGGGAGTGGCAAGCTCTAGGTAGCATATATGCCACAAGAGGAGTGGTTTCTGGCCATTGGCTGTTTGGACAGTTTTTCCACCCCTTTCAACTTTCTGGTTTAAAAGCCCGCATTTGCATGGGTTTGCACTTGTTTAAGCACTGTGCAGTGGTGCTGAGCTGAGGCAAACTATTACCGGTGCCAGAAAGTCTGCTATTCAAATTTTTCCTTAGATCTTGCTAGCTCTCTTCTCTCTTGCACTTCTAATCACTTAATCACTCTGCACTTCATCAGGCTTTTTGTAGCAGTTATTGTAGCTCACCTACGTGCTATCAGCACTAGTTGTTTTACACAGTAACAGCACCAGTACTTAGTAGTTATGTCCACTCCTCCTGTCATGTTTACAGGGCACCTTCCTGTGCTTTCTCCTGCTATCCTGACATACGTGGGCATGCTGAGGCAGTGTAGCAACTGCCTCATGTACACAGAGAACCCTCTCCTCTTACCTCCCAACACTCAGACTTGTATGAGATGCACCTATATCACCAAATTGGAATCTATGCACTCTCCAGCCAAGACTGGACTAGCTGGTCAAGAGGAGAAGGTCAACACCAGCACTATACCACATAGAACACATAGCCCTCCAGAATACACACCATAACAGCTCACACATAGAAACACAAATCACACATCTACCTTCGCAGAGACTCTCAATAGAAATTTACCCAAACAGCAGAGACCTCCAAGGCAGAAACACACTCAACCACCGCAACACAGCACCAACCACAGGACACATAGCACACCTCCACAGTGTGCCTCTCAACCTAAGCCCTTAAGGCAAAACACTTTGCCTAATACACTAATCATAGGAGACTCAATAGTGAGGCACACAGATGTCCCACTCACTAGGTTGAATAAAGAGAAGGTAACAGCCAGTTTTCTGTCAGGTGCCAGGATCTGCCACATAACACATGCACTCAGGTCACTCCACAACAAGTACAAGTATGACTCAGTCATTGTCTATGTGGGTGTGAATGACCTGAGATGCACCTCCCTGGACTACATGAAAAGAGACATGGGGGAGCTTTCCGATTATGTGGCCCAGGCAGGTATGACCCTAGCCCTGAGCAGTATCCTACCATCACCCAGAATTATACCGCAGTACAAGCAGAAAATGATGTACTTCAACAATTGACTAAGTTTCTGGTGTCATTCTAAGGGGATCCAATATCTGTCTGCAGCGATAGCCTGCATCTGTCATCCCTGGGTTTCTGGGTACTGGATAAGGCTCTTGCTACTCCTATAGTGCCTTTTTAGGCGGTGTTCCAAAGACCAAAATTCCACAGTAACAGCTACAAACAAATGCATTCTGAGGGTCATGCAGCTCAATGCTAGAAGTCTAAATCTCAAGATGTACTCGGTCGAGGCGCTCCTCAAAATGGAGAATGTTGACATTTGTGCTGTAACAGAGAACTGGTTTAAAGCATCAGAAAGCACCCCTGCACTTCCAGGCTATAACTCATTCCACACCTTTCAGCCCTAAAACATGGGCTGAAGCTCCAAAGGCAGTGGTGTCTCCATATTCATAAAGCATATGGACACCTCCAGACTAGTAGCCCAGCATAACACATCTGAGATATTTCAGGTACAACTAACATTGGGTAAGATAGTGATCCAGGTCATAGCCTGCTATAGGTCCCCAACCATTTCCCTAGACTCTCACTCCACATTCCTAAGCTGTTTCTACTTTTTCTACTCATTACAGGTACTGCCTACCCACTACTTCCCTACAACTAGCTCTACCTTCCTTCTTGCCACTTTACCTTTTTCCTATTCCTTACCCTTCTTTTCATCCCCTAAGCTTACTCTTAGTGTGAAAACTCCTTTATTTATATAAAAGACACACTTATGCCTCTTTTATTTTGACTTTCTGTATTCTACCTGTAATCTGAATTGTATCTGCCTACTGCACTGCAAAGTATTTCTGCCCTCTCTGTAATTTTTCCACTGTACCTGCTTTTGGCACTGTGAAGTATTTCTGTCCTCTTTGATTTTTTCCAGCCTAACTTCTAATGTTCTTTGTAAATATAAAGGTTTTATTTCCTCTTATCCCAGAGCTATTTCTCCCAGACTATAGTATATTATTAGACCTATTTTTAATATGGTACCCTAATTTTAAAATGGGAGGTACTTAGACCTCTATGATAATTTATGTATTAACCTGTAACAACATTGTATGTAAAAATGTTTTTTGCTATTTTTTGCATGGAGCTTATCTCCCCGGGCCTCTACTGAAAATGGACATGTATCCAGTTAGACTAGCCCGGTCAACAAATGTAAAATAAAAAAATAAAAATAAACACCCTGGAATCAATCAAGATCCAGCACAATACTCTCATACTAGGAGACTTCAACTACCCCCCCATCAACTGGGAAAACTACTCAAGTACCAATGCACTGGCCCAATGCTTCCTGGTATTCATCAGTTCCAATGTCCTAGACCAGCTCACCCTGACCCCCACTAGAGGAAGCAACATCCTAGACCTGGTCATCACTAACATGGATGATCATTGCTCTACACCAATAGTCAGTTCCTCCCTGGTTAGATCCAACTACAAACTAATCACCATGGAAATTCACATCTCACCCACACCCCCCGCAAAGGTAACCACCTTGAAAAACTTCTCCAAAGCTGACTTTGGGCTCCTAAAAACAGAGGTGGCTAACTTCACGGCACCCATGCCAATGGAAAATAGCTGCATGACAGCCGAATCATACACCAGTGCTCTGTACGAACATGTACATAAATGCATGGAACTAGCCATACCCAATAGAACCAAGATGCTTTCCTCCATAAAAAGGAAGACAATCTGGTGGCTCTGAGCTATCAATAAACTCTACATCAAAAGGCAGAAACTGTTGCAGAAAAAGGTGAAGTCCCAAGACTGGAAAAACTCCCTTATTAGCCTCAACAAAAAGTTGAAATCCCTTATCAAATCCTCTAAAGTGAGCTATGAAGACAGAATTGCAGCAGGCACAAAAATAACCACAAAGCCTTCTATAGCTATATCAAGAACCTCCATGGCAATAGCCAGATTTGCTCTGAATTACTGCACAATGGTGCCTCCTATACTGAGCCAACGGATATTCCCAACATACTGGCCAACAGATTCAGTGCCAACTTTATGCGTCTCTCTCCACCAACAGGACTAATCACAATACTGAAAGAATGCCAAGTACCCAGCATTTCTGCAGCACAGGTAAAACCTGCATTGTCCAAGGCCAGGAATACAGCATCCATGAGACCTGACAATATCCTGAGCCATGTTCTACATTAACTACAAAACGAACTGGCACCACATCTGTGTGCCTTGTTCAGTCACAGCCTTACCTCAGGCTTTGTCCCTACTGAATGGTACACTGCTACAGTCATCCCTCTCCATAAAGGGGTAACGACTACAGGCCCTAGGAATTATCACCCCATTAGCTTGATAAGTCTGATATGTAAAGCTATGGAGCGCATCATCATGGGCCTGATAAACAAGGATATAGCGAATCTTCAAACCCTAGACCCCATGCAGTTTGACTTTGTTAAAGGAAGATCCTGCCTACTTAACTTGGTTGACTTCTTTGAGTCGGTCATCAAGGCTGTGGATGAGGGTAAGGCAATGCACATAGCCTACCTCGATCTGGCCAAGGCCTTTGATACCATTCCTCACTCAGGAATTATTGACACAAACTCACCAAACTAGGCATCAACCCTTATATCACCAGGTGGGTTGCAAATTGTCTCACTGATAGGACCCACAAATTGAAAGTAGTGGATTCCAAGTCAGACTGCTGACCAGTCATGAGTGGAGTCCCGCAGGGATCGGTCCTGGGTCCTCTACTGTTTGGCATCTACTTCTCAGAAGTCCACACGCCAACAAAGAGGGACTCTGGCTGACCAAGTTCACAGATGACTGCAAGCTGAGAGCAATTATTAACTCCCCAAGTGATGAAGACATCCTACAGAAAGGCCTCACTGAGACCACTGACTGGTGTTGGAGCCATGGTCTTAAGCTTAACGCCAAAAAATGAGTTTTTATTCCCTTTGATAAAAACTCATTTCCCACTAATTACCACATTGATTTGTGCCCACTGAACACTGGAAGTGGTATAAAAGATCTGGGTACCCAGGTTGACAGCAACTTCTCCTTCGACCACCACATTTCTACTGTAGTCAGAAAGTCCTTCTGTGTGGCACATCTCATAACCAAGGATTTTATATTCAGGAAGAAAGAGGTCATCATTTCTCTCTATTCATCCCTCATTAGATCAATCATTGAGTATAATGCCCCATTTGGCATGTACCTCGCTAGACACCTGCAACAGCTGGAGAGGCCACAGAAGTACCTCACAAAGGGGATCCTAGGCCTTTAACACATGTCCTACATAGACAGACTCAAGAAACTTCAGCTATTCTCTGTCTCTTATCACCTTCTTAGAGGTGATCTCTGCTTGACTTACAAAGCCATGTCTGACCCAGCCCTGCTAGAAATGCTACACCTAAAGAAATCCCAATCCCTCCGCACCACACGTTCCAGAGACCTCAACCTCATTACCATACTCAACAGAACATGCTAGCGGGACAGGTTCATAACCCAGAGACTGCCCATCCTCTGGAATAGGCTTCCCATACATGTCAAACAGAGCATTTCCCTGGCCCTCTTCAAGAGAAATCTCAATGAGGGGGTGGGTAACAGAAAGTTCACCCCTGGGATCACTCCAGTGGTGCTATTGGATAGGGGCACTGGAAGCTAAAGGTGGGCGGCATGATGCCAGGACACTTTTATGGGCTAGGCTTGAGAAGGCTCCAGGACCATTAGCCTAGTACACACCTATGAACCTACAAACCTACTAAAAGAAGGAGAGATAGTGAGGATGCAGACAGCAAAAGGATTTGACCTGATAGGACTTGTGAAACATTTGTGTAAAAAACTAAGATTGTACATTATTGAGTCGCAAGGCATGGAATTCAGGCGGAACTGGAAACATTTACTACCGGTATCCCAGACAGTGTTGCAACATTTTGCTTGTAACAGAGACTCTAATTCTCAGAGTGATTTGTCCAGTGTTCCTGTTCCAGAGAACATTTTCCTGTTCCTGAAACTATCCCGAAAAATTCTCAAGGCGAACATTCCCCAGTGACTGTCCCTGTGGCCAAACCCAGTTCTAATTATTACATTATGATGTCAGGTTGTATCTCAAGACCTAATCCCAAATACACAGCAAACTGTACATGATTGCTATTGTTTGTATATATCTGTATAATCTGCATGCTTATTCAATTGTCATTTTCATTGCAAGACAGAATAGTCAAAGAGGGAGGATGTAGATCAGAGTGTGCATTGTACCTTTAAGAACCATTCCAGTCAGTGAGCATGTGCATATAAGCACTGAGCGTATCCAAGCAAGAGTGCCATTTTGAGAGAGCAGCCAGAGTGAAAGCATGCATGTGCGTAGTAGTCAGTCAGTTAAAGTTTAATGTTTCAGTCATCCATCCTGATGTGTTTGTGTGTAATAAACTACTTAAATGAACACACAGCCTTGTCTTATTGAATACACAAGAAAAGAGACACAAAGGACCTGAACTTTGCCTACAACATAAATATAACATGCTGAAGAGACCACTATCTGTTTGAAAGGATCCCTATGCTATGGAATAAGCTCTCCATCAATGTGAAGCACAGTTCATCCCTGACCCTATTCAAACACAAACCTTGACCATCAGAAGGGAAATCCCAGATTCACCCACAGTCTAGCCCCCTTGTATGTAATGGACAGAGGTCAACAGTAAGTAAATGAATCCCTAGCTAACATACTCCCCACATAACCCTTAGCTACCTCTTTACTAACATACTCCATACTCCACCATATAGGCATCCAAGGAACTCTGGGACAAAACTGTGTTGGGTTGCATGACTAGGGCATAAAGATCCTGGTTGTTCTTAGCTTAGTATAAACCTATGAACCTATGAGCCTATACAGTGAAAAGGCTGAAACAATGCTGGGATGTAGCTACTTCCCAAATGATGATACAAATGCTTTCATCAATTTAAGCAAAGCTATGAGTGTTTCACATGCAAGAAAGTGTGGTGCTACTTACCATGATTTACTCCAGCTACATCTCCATTAGCCATGAATCGCTGTATAATGGTATCACAAATCAAATTGATTATTAGCACAGAGATGCTGACCGTGGACCAAATGTTCAGGGTATGCGCAGGTATAAAGGTGGAGACAGGGTTAGCTACAATATAGTTTCACCAGTGAATTTTGAGGAGGTGGACACAGTAAAAATGACCATCAGAGAATGTGGCCATCAATTACAGGTATATTGATATTAATTCTCAACTTAATTTCAGACAGTTTAATGATATATACGCATACACATACAGATTGCATGGCAGAGTCCTGCCAGAATTCAGGATTACATTGCATCAGGGTTCCAGGACTGTTACGAATCAGTAACATGTTTTTACTGATCTGAAAGTAGAGTCCAGCTTGTAGGTTTTTCTGTAGTGATTTGTCTCTCTGTGTCAAATACACCTGTGATATGGGGAAGGCATTTATACTTTTCCTTGTGGTACATTGTTATATTTAACTCTTCTACAATAACCTAAACCAATTTAAATTGAAAATCAATATCTAAATGTATTAAAGCCTTCATTCATACAAGCAGCCCTTTAGATAAAAATAAGGAAATGTGATGTATATATTGTGTCACAGGCAGGAATTGCTATGTGCTTTTTCTATAAAATTATGTCCGCATCTTTTCAAGCCATGTTAAGGTATGACATATTAACGTATATAGTAAAGTTGCTCTAAAAATTTCTGCTGTGTTCACCTAAAAAAAAATCGCAAGAC